>NC_079490.1:183316763-183618631 GCF_020520425.1 Spinacia oleracea
CAAAGGGAAAGAAAGTCTTGAGAAACAGATGGATTTTCAATAACAAGAAAGATGGTGAGAAGATAGTGAAGCGCAAAGCCAGATTGGTGGTAAAGGGATTCAACCAGAAAAAAGGGCATTGACTTTTATGAGATCTTCTCTCTGGTAGTCAAAATGACATCTATCAGAACAATGTTGGGTTTAGCAGCAAGTCTTGATCTCGAGTTGGAACAACTTGATGTAAAAACTGCATTTTTATATGGTGACTTGCATGAAGAGATCTACATGGAGAAACCTGAAGGTTTTAAAGAAAAAAGGAAAGATAAACTTGTTTGAAGTTGAAGAAGAGTCTTTATGAGCTTAAACAAACACCAAGGAAGTTGGTACCAGAAATTTGATTCATTTATGACAAGCAATGGTTATGAACGAACTACAGCCGATCCTTGTGTGTATTTCATAAAGTTCCCTGGAGGTAACTTCATCATCCTTCTTTTATATGAAGATGATATGCTGATAGTTAGACAAGATGCAGATATGATTAAAAATTTGAAGAAAGCCTTGTCCAAGTCATTTGAAATGAAAGACTTGGGTCCTGCAAAGCAAATCTTAGGAATGAAGATTGCTCGTGACAGGAAAGGTGGGAAATTGTGGTTATTCCAGGAGAAGTATATTGAACAGGTGCTTGAAAGGTTCAATATAAAGCATACTAAGCCTATTAGTACACCACTAGCTACTCACTTCAAGCTAAGTAAGAGAACTTGTCCTACAATAGAGAAGGAGAAAGAAGTTATGTCATCCATTCCTTACTCTTCTTTTGGTTGTTCTTTGATGTATGTTATGGTGTGTACTAGACCTGATATTGCACATGCGGTCGGTTTGGTGAGTTGTTTCTTATCAAATCCAGGTAAGGCTCACCGGGAAGCAGTGAAGTGGATCTTCATATACTTGCGGGGCACCTCTAAATTGAGTCTATGTTATGGAGGTGGCAAACCTATACTTGAAGGCTATACTGATGCAGACATGGCAGGTGATCTTGATAATAGAAAGTCTACCTCATGTTTTGTGTTTACGTTTTCAGGGGGAGCCATCTCATGGCAATCCAAGCTACAAAAATGTGTAGCTTTGTCCACAACTGAGATAGAGTATATTGCAGCACTGGAAGCAAGCAAGGCGATGCTTGTGCTTAAGAGATTCCTTCAAGAGTTGGGTTTGAAACAAGGTGCGTATGTAGTATTGTGACAGTCAGAGTACTATGGATTTGAACAAGGATTCAATGTATCATGCTCGCACCAAATACATTGATATTAGATATCATTGGTTACGAGATGTAATTGAAGAAAAGAGAATGAAACTGAAAAAAGTCCACACCGACAAGAATAGTGCAGATATGTTGACAAAGGTGGTTCCCGAAAGCAAGGTTGAGCTTTGTAGTAATCTTGCCGGGATGAGGTTCAAGTGAACATGGTAGTGATCGTGTCTTTCCCCGTGATGGGCTGGAGGGGGAGATTGTTGTGGGTCAAGTCCACTTTTGTGCATAAGTTATGTTAATACTTGTGCTTGTGTTTTAAGTGGAAGCCCAATATTCCACTTATTGTTGTGGCCCAAAGTTGGGTTATGTTAAAGCTTCTTTGGGAAGTTTAGGGTGACTTTTGGCTGACTTGAGAGGCAGCAAAGGAGTGAGAGAAATAATCACATCTAAACGCACACAAAAAGAGAAGAGAGAAAAAGAGAAGTGGTCTTCGTAGCTTTAAGGACAGTCATCAGAAAACTGTCGTTTGACGGAGTTTCAACGATTGGATCATGCTGATTTTTGGTCAGCTTGTTGGGGATACGTAGGACCTTGTTTTGAACGGTTGGATCGACGAATTGAACTCTGGTTTGTCTGTGGTCGCTGCTGGACAGAACCTATGAAATTGGGTGATATTCTTCACTCTTCATCTTTTTATTGTAGATCTCTTATGTATGGAAATGTTGGTGGGTTTTGAACCTTTGTGTATCTGATTTGGGTTCTTTCCCCCTCAATTTTATCATAATAAGAGAATGTGAAAAGGGTGTACTCCTCACAAGTCCTGTAGTTTTTACTCTTCACATCGAAGGGCTTTTCCACGTATAATTATATTCGTGTGCGTTGATTGCATTTTGTTCTTCCGCATCTGATTATTCGTTGTTGTCCAGTATTGGTTGATTGCTAGTTTATTTGTTTGGTGGATTATTTGTGGTGTATTGGAGTTATATTGTTTGATTGATTGTCTTGGAGGTGATCCTTATGAGTTGTTGATGATATACTACTAGGATCCTATCAATAACTAGCTAAGCCAAGTAAACGTTTAACACAAAAATTAGACTTAGGAAAACGATTAATTACTTTGAAACAGACTTACAGAAGTACGGAGTAGCTAAGAATATTAATTAGCTCTATTATATAGGAGAATAACTACATTATTCTCAACAAAAGTAAGATATATGAGTAACCAAATAAAATTAATTAATGAATCGACAATTCTTTCGAATTTCTCCACTAGAACCAGTTAAAGGACTAATATTACCCATCTTAATAATAGCAGCCACAAAATCCTTAGCAAAGGCAGCATTACTTTTACTATAACGTGTAACCAAGGCATCTTGTGATCCTCCATTGTAAAGTTCTTGATCAGAGTGAAGAAGGCCACGTTTGGCAATAAGGTTCTTGTAATAACTATTATCAAACTTGGTAGGGCTTTGAAGATCAAGAGGTGCCAAGTTAGTGTTTCCAGTATTATTTGACAAAGGACAATTCACTTTACGTGTGGCTGCGAAGTTGGCGTCGATATCAGTATCGTTGTAGATATGGCGTCGGAAGCTTACACAACGTGCTAAGCCGATGGTGTGGGCGCCGGAGAGGGCGGTCATGTCTTTAGGTGATAAACCTTTATTGTTGAAGAGTGTGGTGAGATTAGAGAGGCTTGATGATGCTGGTGGAAGGTTATTTGTTGCTGCTGTTAGGCTTGCTGTTCTTGCATCCCTTCTTCCTAGTGGAACTTTCCATGAGGGCCCTCCTAACTGTATCAATTCACATTTTATAGCAAAATTATGTTAGCGTTCTATTTACTTATTTTTTCTGAACTCATTATAACTTTTATCAACAATCCGTAACGTAGATTATGGATCATGGTGCACAGTGAGCATGGTGCACCAAAAGAACATATGTGCATAAACAAAAGAACATGACACTACGACAAAAGAACATGCGATAGAATATTTCACTTTTTTGTTATAAAAAATAATATATTGTTTTATTATTTATTAAAAATATATAAAAAAAATATTCATGTTCTTTTCACGTAACCAGATGTTCTTTTAATTATATACTAGTGTTCTTAAGGTGCACCATGCTCATTGTGCACCATGGTCCACCTTCTAAATTGCGCTTTTATCAAAACTTATTTTAGTTATAAATTTTATGTGATCAACATCTAATTTTTCTAAACTTGGTCTTAACTGAACGTAACTGAATTTATTTTTCCTGAAATAAATAAAAATAATTGTTGAGAAATTATTAGATGAGTTATAAGTTTTTTGGTTCTACTACGAGGAGTTTCACCGCCTTCAACGAGTGGATTAATCTCCCGCGGGAGTTTACCTTGGTACCTCGATTGGCAGCATCCCTTTCAATTGAGATTTTTTCCATATCCAAGACTCGAACCCGAGACCTTGGTTAAGGAACAAGAGACCCTTAACCACTCATTTCAACCTCAATTGATTAAAAGCATATACCATATGATTGGTCGATAATTAATTAATGAATAAAAGTAACACTTTAAAAAGTATATCCATCAAAATTACTTTATAATATAAAACGTTAATCAAAACCTATTAAAAGTTAACTAAATTTGGATAAAAATAACTCTGATATATAATCATATATTATGATCAAAATTAACTTACAATTACTCAAAAACCGTCGTAACATTTCATTTATTATAATCGAAAATAACTTACCAGAAAAACACCATCGCGAGCAGCTAATGCTAAAATATCAGCACAAGAGACGGTAGCTTTGCAAGAAGCTTCAACATTAGTCTTGATGGAATCAATAACTTCAAATCCCCGTACTGAATTATTTCTGTTTGAAATTGCTGTTTTTTCTCCGGTAAAGGTAGACGTGTCATCTAGTAGCAAAGAGGCATCACAACCCTGTTCCAAGTTCCAAGTTCCAAGTTCCAACATACAACAATTAAATTTACATAACAGAACCGGAATGTACTGAACTTGTAGCCGGTAATGTAGCTTTATTGTTCATTCCATGGTCGAAAATTTCCTCTAATCTCGGCTATATGTTGCTATAGAATCTAACGAATGACAGTACTTAGTTAAAAAGTGGAGACGATGATAAAGGTCGCAAGTTGCGACAACATTTAGTTGTCGCAATCTTACGTGTCGCAGTTTAATTGTTACATATAGGCGCCACGTAGATTACGCGTCATCATAATATTTTTACTATCAATGTAATGTTTTTACTATAAAAATATGTAAATAAGTTAGTGTATATGAAAAAGGAAACAAATTAGAATATTAAGATTTTTCTACATTTTTCTATAACATATATAACCGATAATATAAGTTAAATATTTTAATTTCCAATTTAAATCATGACATGTAAGCATGACATGTCATCATTGTGACACGGCTTAAAGGTCGCATGTTGCGACCTTTATCATTTTCGAAAAAGTAGTATTTAAGTTAAGTCACTTTGGCCCTAATAATCTCCCATTTATGTTGCGACCTTTATCATTTTTGCTCCAATTTTATCACTTTAGCATTAATGAAATTAATCTCCTATTCTCCTCCGACAATATATAATTATATACGCAATATCTCTATTCTAGGAGAGAACTTTTAAAGTATCGCTATTATATAATGGTAAGGGAACTTCGGGATTTAAAATTCATCTAAAATGTTACGCACACATTGACAAAGGCCGGAAACACTCACATTGACAAAGCAGTCATGAAAGAACAAGCGAAGTATTGAAGCGCCCATGCGTTGTTCCTTTTGAACAGCTTGCTTCATTGTCTTACGCACAATCTTTTCAAGATTAGGACAGCTTGACGCGTAATGCTTAGACGAAAGTTGTGCATTGGACAGACACGCCAAGTATGCAAGAATAATAGAGATGATTGAACAATAATTGACTAGTTTGAATTTCATACCCATGTATTATTGTGTTTTAGGTTACTAAATTAAGTGGGATTTTAATTAATTATTTTGTGTGATTGAATGAAATAAAGAAAAATGATTGTATAAAAAAGAAAAAGACTTGATCGAAAGCGATGATGATGATGATGAAATTTTTCCACAGTTGAGTTCATTATATATATACAAGTAGCTAGCAATACATGAATTAGAGTCATTTATTTGGCTAAGAAAGTAGATAGCTAGCTCGCTACGTACAAAAGATTTTACCTTAATACAAAGTGTATATACTTCGTATAATATATGTACTCCTTAATTGTATTTGAAAACTTCAGCATATAAAATTTCAGGAATTTTAAAGGGAATTTATGCAAGCAAATGTAGGAGTGGAGCTATGAATACCTACAATGAAAAAGGCCTTGGGCAAGTTTTTGAAATCGGACCCTTAATTCATTGTTTTTAAGCATGTACATGGTTTACATTAGCAAGAAAGATTTACTAAATTATCAATCTTTTGATCAAATTGAAGATTAACGGATTATTCTTGCGTGGACTGATCCACACAAATATTAGTGTGGGCCCAAAATCAATAGTTTTCTCTAACATCTTTTTACACTCATAGTATTAGTGATCTTTATTGCTCATATAGTAACTATAATAAATTAAATACCAAACTTCTTATACATAGTAACCATATTTTGAAGCATAGTAACCCTATGTTTTAAAAGCAAATTGCGACTTAAAATCACATTATTCAAGCACAACAACGACACTAATTTGATATTTTTTCATAATAATCTTAATAAAATGCCAAAATAAATTAGGAACAAGTTGTTGACTCTATTTTAAGACATGGTCCACAATAAATTTAGTGTGGACCAAGTCCATTTAAGAATGGGTAGACCAACAAGTTATAACCACCGACTTACTTTCTCTTACTGGTTTAATTTGGTTTTTTTTCCCAGAATACGATCGTCCACAAAGTAACCAAATGAAAGTCCATAATTAGGTTCGTTGAATTCCTCCCTTCCATTTTGATGCCCATGAAATAATATCATTTTGATGTAGGGACAAAATTAAACATTTTGTCTCAAAATTAAAATTTTCTAGCTTACTACAAATCATTATTAATTAATTGTAATGTAAAACGACAATGTAGAAAAACAATGAGATTCGAGTTTATACATATTGTGTGTATTTGAATTGTGTTATATAAATATTGATCGATGAAGAGGATAAAAAATATCTGTCGGTGGCAATTTACAAAGGTGCATATAGTCGCCTTCATCCTGGCCCTCACAACATTTGTAAGTGGCGCGAGTGGGAAACCATGTAGAAAGCCTTTATTGACATTTCCTTTTCCCTCTTGTTGAAGGATGTGATGTCCATTTAAATGAGTATGACTGTATGAGTATGAGTATGAGTATGATTATGAGTATGATTGAAGTGGTTGCAATTTTCTTTCAATTTGATAAGGGAATTAATTTTGAAGACCGGGTCAACAATGTAAGATAATCCCAAGTATATACTCGGCTCCCATTTTCCGATCTCATGCTGCAACTAGGGATGGCGGTGGGTCTAGGACTCTACTCGGACTCTGTTGGACCTTAACCTAAAATTAGATATGGGTATAAATATTTTAGATTCTACAGGGTAAGGGGAGGGTATGGGTATATGAGGTAAAGGGTAGGGTATTGGTCTCATTTTTTCAAAATCATACCTAGCTGGACTCTACCCATGGACCTTTAAGACTCAGATCCTACCCAGACCCTAAACTAAACCCGCTCAAATTTTATGAAAAACATAAAATAGAATGATAAAAAAAACAAAATCTTAAAGCAATTCACAAAAGAACCTCTACTCCTCTAAAAGTAAGCTGATACTGCCACTCTCTAAGTCAAAGAAACAACAATGACGTTGTGTAGTTTGGAACATGAAACTTTGTACTCTGTGAGCTTGGTACATTAAATTGTGATGTCTTTAAGAAAAGACAATGATGACTTTTGGAGACTAACTATTTATTTGTTTTAAAATTGTCAAATTAATCATTTGTCTCATGTTATTTTTTGCATATAATTATATATAAAAAAAAAGCTGATAAAAGTTATCGAAAAAATAGGCATCGTAGACCCGCTCTAGACCCTAGACCCTACTCATACCCTACCAAACCCATAGGATTTGAGTAAGGGTCTTACTACCTTCGTTTCACAAAGATCTTTATAGTTACTATTTGCATAATTATTAAGACAAAATTAAAAAAAAAATATGGTTGAATATAATAAAATATGGATAAAGTAAAAAAATGTATAAAAAAGTGGTTGGGTGTAAGAAAAAATGAATAAAGTAAGAGAAATTGGGTGAAAAATTGTAAATACTATAGAGTAAAAAGGGTAAGGTAGTAAAAAAAATTGTTCAAAAATAGAATAATGCAAAGTGTAAAGAACTTTATAAAACGGAAAGTGTAAAGATCATTTTGAAACGGAGCTAGTATCATTTTAGACCCTACGGAGTAAAGGTAAGGTATGGGTATACGTCAAAAATTAGGGTCAAGGTCTGGGTATTGCTGCAACTAATCCAGTTGTATGCCTGATTTCGATGATCTGTATTTGTACATTGTGCAGAACGTATAAAAGGCTTCGTGCATTCATCCACGCCAGTATGCCACCATACCTAATTGGAACCGATACGGGGCGGGTCATCTAGCCCAATAGCATTCCTATTTAAAAAGGCTTTATAACTCAGTCAAGATAGTTAATTACCTAATGAACAATAATTATAAGGGCCCAACTAACCTGGAAAAAAAAAACACTTTAATACCCTGGCAAAATAATTGGGGCAAATAACGAAAATTAAATACTGTAAGAAAGTCCAAGTCCATCTTCAGTTATTCATAGCCCAAGTGCTGTTAGATTTTAAGAAAGTTCAAGTCCATATTCACATGTCCAAAACCCAATTGACAAATCCAAGTGCATGAAAATCAAAATAAGGTGAAGATTTTGGTTCCTTTTCCTGACATAGATACGAAGTCGAGTTACAACTTACAAGTCAGTCTGTCAATCAGATTAATAGATACATTGGAGCACTAATTAAGTACCACTTGGGAGGGTTTTTGTTTAGTTAATACATACTAAAACCCCCCAAACTAGTTAGTGGAAAAAGCCGCCAGAATTTCGAAAATTAAGACTCGGTCAATACAGAATCACTACACTTGCTGTTACTGTCTACAGTTGTAGGAGACTTTGGTGCATAAGTTGATCTATGAGGCTTCACCAAAGGAACAAGAGATTGTACAACATCAGCCATAAGTGGTCTGTAATCAGCCTCTGGCTGCACGCACATTGCTGCAATAGCAGCAACCTGTATGGCCTCTTTCATCGAATACTGACCTTTAAGTGCTGGATCCATGATTTCTACAACTCTCTCTCTATCAGTCAGCTTTGGCAAAGACTTTTGCCCATAATACATCCAAAACATACAGACAATTAGAGGCTGAATCAGTTTATCATAACTCAAAAGCAGGGCATGAATATAACTATAAATACATGGTGCATCAGGAAAACTACAAATACATCATGGACAAAAAGAACGTGTTTTTCCCAATATGAAACAATGGATCTGTTAAATGTGCTATTTTCTCTGTTTCTTAATATATGTAACACTTTGGCTTTTGCACTATCATATACGAAGTATGTAGTACTAATCTTGACCACATTTATTTTTACTAACATATAACAGTAAAATTGACCTATACGAGACTGACTACAGCTCGCGTACAAGGAGCACCACGGCCTTAAGCAATTGGAAGTGGACATAATTCTTGTGAAAAAAAAAACCACAGAGCCGTTGCTAAGTCAGCCACCCACCTTATCATGGAATTGGAAAAATGTAGTACAATTTCAATCTCTTTTCTTAAACAATTTCAGCAATAAATGAAAATTTGTGTTTAATTAAATTAAGCCTTTTGTTTTTAATGATCGGCCAATTAGTGAAGTCTGTTGAATATTTGTGATTTATTTAGTGTAGTAGTAAGTAATTGTGGAAGGTGGGTCAGTTTTTTTACTAGTGAAGCATCAAGCATCAGGCATCCCATGGTGTACAGCTATACAGTTATGAAAATTTTAGTTCAAAGTGGAAGCACTAGGAAGAGTCCAGAGATGAAAGCTACGTATATTAACATGAAATCTATAACTGTGTGTTTGGCTAGCAAGATAGGCGGGAAAGGAAGGGGAGGAGGGGAAAAGAGATGGGCACGGTGAGCCCCATTTTCCCTCCAAATCTCTCAAAATTTGGAAGGATGGTGTTTATCAAATAGGGAGGGAAAATGGACCCTTCCTTCCCCCAACCTTTTATCCAAACAAGGGAGCTTGTTCCCCTCCCTTTCCCTTCCCTCCATTTCTCTCCATTTTTGCTTATCCAAAACAAAGTGTAAAGGACTTCGGGAAAAGGATAATGGTCGGGCTAGGAAAGGGAGAGAGAGGAGGTTGGCCATGGAGGTGTTTAAAGTTAAATATGAAATTTCCTCTTTTACGGTCCAAATAAAAAATAAAAAAAGAGGATACAATGAAATCCGACAGAATCTAGGGTGATGTGTCACTGAGAACACCCCAACACCATAGTTGGTGTTGTCCAAATTGTCCCAATACACCCACTTAAGGTAGTGTTATTCCATGCACCCAACTTAATTAGCGTCGTATTGCCCAATTTCCCCTATATACTAAAAAAAAACATATATACATATATTGCCCACTCCCTCCGTCTATTTTTGTTCTTTACGTTTTCCTTTTTGGGTGTTCCAAAACGTTCTTTAAATTTCCTTTTATATTATCACATAAATGTTTTAATATTGTATCAAAATTTGTGTCCAATGACTAATTTAAACAATTAAATTCATTGCGTTATTTAATCTCTGTTAAATTTTTTTCATTTTTCCAATATCAGAATTTTGATAAAAGTGAAAAGACATTATAAATAAACGTAATTCGCCTTGTTTAAATAAAAGAAATACTGGGTGCATATTAGTCATTAAAACGCGTTCAAAATACCAAATGTAAAGAACAAAAAGAGACGGAGGGAGTAGATTAGTCTCAATGTATATTTTCAAAAATTAATTTTTTTAATACTTTTTGCTACTCGTAATCGATAATCAAATATACTACTCGTAATGGTCAAAATTGGGTCTCAAAATCTCAAAAAAAGTTGTTGTACAAGACTAAATGGATCACTTTACGGCCACAACAAACTACTGTGTACTTCACTATGTGTTCTTTACATACATATACCTTCAACCCTCCTCTTTTAAGTTATTTCTCACAATGCACCAAATAGATAAGTAAAACTTTTAATGAAGATGCTGCTTATTTATTTCCAAGTAAATCTCCAGTATACTCATTTTTAATTTTGTGACAACTCTTTATAAAAGAATAAAGAAACTAAGAAAAAGTATAAAACTTACCCAAGACACAAGAACACCTTCACCTTGAGGTCTCTTCATGTCAACTGGTACCCTGCCTGTAAGCAACTCCAAGAGGACAACACCATAGCTGTATACATCTGATTTGGTGGTCAAATGTCCTGTTAATGCATACCTGGATAACAACCCAAAAACAAATTGAAAATGAAATAAGACAAGCAGAGTTAAATACTTTCCTAAACATTAAAAAGCAGAGTGAAATACAAAATAAGAAATAATCACGTGGCCCTTACTCGGGGGCAACATAACCCTGGGTGCCCAGGACTCGAGTGGACACATGTCCACCTGCTTTCTCAGGTCCACGCTTAGCTAATCCAAAATCAGAAACCTTGGCGTGAAAGTTCTTATCCAGAAGGATATTGCTGCTCTTAAAATCTCTGTGAATCACAGGCGGGTTCACATGTTCGTGGAGATATTCCAACCCTTTTGCAGCATCCAAAGCAATTTTTAACCGAGCCTCCCAATCCAGCCTGGAAGGAAAAACATTTGAACCTAAACAGATTTTTGAACAGGTCAGATAAGCTACTACAAGAAATTACAAGGGGTGGGGGGGTGACTAACAGTTAACAGCATCGATGGAACAATGAATATGTCCTGACATCACAAATTGTCATGTCAGTCATGGCACTATTTGCAATAGTAAAATAGCAGGGTTCTGTTTAAGAACCTAAACCTAAAACAGCTGATAGACAACAAATTTGCTCCTATTTATATGCACCATTCAGCACCAACACCAATGTCAAGGAAAACAGAACCCCCATCACCTTGACCAAATTCACACCATCAACATTAAACTTTCACCAGTTTGCGGAATGCAGAATTTATCATCTTGAAAGCTGCATGAGGAGATTACACTACCAGGAAGAGCTCTTTAAATGTCCACCATAGAGATTGTTTTAGTTCTTTAAGGAAAAATAAGACCATGCAAGCATGAAAATGGCTGAGTTCAAGAAAAAACAAGAAAGAAAGCAGATTTCTGTTCGACTAGTTCACAATCATTTTCTGGTTCATATGTAAAAATGAATGTACATGGACCTAATAACCACTCTAGGAATAAGCTCAGTATGCCCATTTATTGATACGAAAAGCTTTGCAAGGTAAGGGACAACTAACTACTAAGAGCCTCCTTTTATGTTGTCAGAAGTAGCTTTTCTTATTGGGATGGATGTTGGGGCCAATTTAACAAGAAAACACCAACATGCTTGGTCCAATTATTAACTAAATGATCGGTTGATAGATGGGTTTAATCAAACTAAATCCACATCACAACACAGAAGACTCATAACAAGTAAAAACTAAACATGGAACAAACACAAGGAGAAAAATCCATATAAGCTATGCTTGTACATAAGAAAAGGAAATGACAGGAAAGGTCGAGCAGGAAAAGGGAAATTAAAAATCTACAGTACATGTTCTATCCCAACTACATGGCATTTTCATAGGAATTGCACTTCGCTAATGTACTAATGTAGTACCATGTGCAAAACATTCTCTTACAGTGCACTAAGTCACTTGACACATAACGCAACAAACATTGAAAGGGAAAAACTTAATTAAAAAGAACATACACATACCTCTAGTTGGGTATAGGTGCTCTTGCAATCCACCATTTATCATGAACTCATACACCAGCAACCTATGGTTACTATCGGAACAGTGTCCAACCAAACTAAGCAAATAAGGAGAGCGAAGTCGGCTCAGCAATTCCACCTGTATACAAAGTGCAACCAATTAGGAAATTCAGCATATAGCATAAACAAAATGGTTGATCATTGGTTAAACTTCATATAGATCAAACCTCCATTTTAAATTCCTCTTCCCCGTGCTTTCCACCATGGTCCATCAATTTGATAGCGACCTTCTTCCCATCATTAAGGACTCCACGATAAACTGAACCAAACGCACCTTGCCCAATGATATTTGACTTGCTAAAGCTACTAGTTGCGGAATTGAGCTGCTTGAATGTAAAGACTTGTAATCCTTTCTCACAGGCAACTTGAAGACTTGAATTTGATATGCCACTTTTGTTGTCGTCATTGTCAAGTCCTTCAAATACACAATTGAAAGACATTTGGAAATGCCCCACTTAGGGAAAAGAATAAGGTGTCAGGCTGAAGAAAGACAAATTTCTACCAAAATAAGTGTTTAGTAAGGGTCTAACATTTATTTGCACCCAAATTAGAGGAATGTAAACACCAAGATTTAAATCCAGCTTCTCTTTCTCAGCAGCAAGCAGAGGACAAAAATATCCGAAGCAAATAAAATTAATGTGAGAAAGAGCTCTTGGGCTTTTCATGGATAAGAGACTCTTGAATCATTTTATTTATTTATTTGACATACAAGACTCTTGAGTCAAAATTAAGAATGAGGATCAGATGCAGCTGCTTAATTGTCTTGAAAAACTTTACGCCAACATCAAAAATCTAGTTTCAGCAGCAGAAGGAAAGATCGTTCTTTTCAAGTTTGTTTATCAATCAACAACAATTAGATTAACCAATTTGAAACCCATGCTAAGTTCACTCCCATGTTCAATTCCAGTAAAATGCATAATCACTAAAGAAGTGTGTTACTCGGACCATTCATTTCACCGGAAGTACAATAACAATTAAAAAAATCATTAAAATGACCCTTGGAAACATACATGTCCCTAGCCTAACTACACAAATACCCTGTACCACATACCGACTAGCATAGGTCTAAAATCTGATCCAGGTCCAAAACCTTATTAGCAAACCAAAATCTCAGTGCAGTTTGTGCAAACTTTGACAAGCCTCCCATCACCAACAGACAACAGTACATCGAAAACTGCTTTTCACCAAGCATTATAAGAGCAACATCTGCTTACGAGTTGGAACCATTGTCACCTTAAAAAATTATTCCAAGGCGACTAACTCACAAAACCGCAACCAGCACCTCCAAGCCAAAACTAGTCCTTCTTCTTCTGAAAATCTTCGAATCAGTTCCGACCCAACACTCAGCTCTTCCAAAAATCTTCCAGAAACATCTGGAACTTCCCACACAAATTCCTACCCATTAGTTCGACAACGAAACACTTGTTTCTACCAGAACACAACGACTTGACATACACATCTACGGCTCTACTTCCTCTTACTGATTTTCTCTCATAGCAAAAGATTTATAGCTAATTTCCCTTAATTGTTTTCAACACACATTTTCTCTATCTTCCACTTAGCACTTATAAATTCATTATCATGCTTTCATTACATTTCACTAGTAAACAATTTCATGAACAATGTAGACTCTCACAAAAAACAAACAAACTATTAACAATATAAACTTAAATTAAACCAAATTTACCACACACAAAAATGAACAAATTTCTGCTGGATTTAACAATGACAAACAGAGTAACAATTTGCAGCAAAAAGATCAAAAAATGAATAGGAGAAGCAACATACTTTGCTGAAGATGAGAGCGTTTAGAAACTTTGTTGCGAATGTAGCAATAATAACTAAAAGCAACAAGCAAAGAAACCATGGAAAGAGACGCCATTATCAAAGATACAAACAAAGCAACTCTCTCCTTTCTCCTGTAATATTCTTCCGGCTCCATTTTTGAATTTTTTTTTGGGTAAAATAATTGAGGAAGAACCCTAACCCTAAAAACAGTGGAAAGTGCAGAAAATTTGCCCCATTGGAAGAAGAAGTGAGGTAGTCCGCTGTCCGTATAGTGGAGTGTGCGAAAAAAGAGAGAGAAAAAGGGGGGAAGCGAAGTGACATAAATGCACGGGGTTGCGGTATATTGTCAGATGGAAGAAGGAGAAAAGGACATTTAAAATATTTGAAAAAGATTTCTTGTTGTAAAATGTAAAATGTAAAATGTAAAATGTAAAATGTGTGTGTGTTGTTGACTGGCAACAACAACAGAGGAGACTAGACGACGCATAAGGTTGATGTAAGTACGGAGTGCCGGGTTGTCCTAATTTTGGAATATAACGACTTCAATTAGGTTGTAATTAAGCACTCCGTAGGATTTATGACAAGTTGAGTTGAATCTATTTGGGGTCAGTTAAATTAAGTAGTGGACTAGTGGATTGAATCGAGTTGGATTCGGAGAATTTAGGTTTTATTACAGCAAAATTAGCTTTTTCACTCCAAAACTCTCTTTCAATCCTCTCCTAACCAAACACTCTCAATTAGCTTTTTCTAAAGGTCAAACCTCTAATTCACCCCAAAAGCCTATTTTTCCCTCAAGCCTCTCATAACCAAACGCCCCCATCGTATTTGTTTGAGTTTGTTTTGAGAGCTCAATTCACCTCAATTATACACTTGTTAGAAAATTGACAGTCTCACACTTTCACCATTGTTATTTTGAGGTTGGTTTCTCGAGTCGAGTCGCTTTTTGACAAAAGTATTTGTGATGCAAAAATTCAAACATTGGTTTGTGTCTCGTGCGTAGCCCGCATGCCTTTAGGTAGATTTAGGCGACCATAAGTCACACCGCTCACACGTCATAGTGTTGTGCGTCAATTAAGTCATCTTCGTAAGGGTGGCATAGACACAGGTACAACTTCATTCCATATGTCTACTGTTAGAATCCAACCTTCATTTACTTGTATTTTGCTTATCTATTATTTTCTAGGAGCTTTCTAATAGTTTTCTAGACTTTAAATAGAATTATTATGTTTTTGTCAATCTAGTGTTCACTTGCAATTTTTAGCTAATTCAAAATAAACCTCTATGTGGGGGGACCAATACCTCTCATCAGAAGTTGCATTTGCTTAATCATTGTTGTTGTTAGCCTTTAAAGATATTGTTTTGTCGCATATTTTTTAAGCTTTTCAAGACTCAACAAAGCCTCCCTCAAAATAGATACATTCTTGTCGTCGGTCCCGCTTGTGCCTATTGTGCGCACACAAGCGCCCCGATCGACCCTCGACCCTCGCTCTTGTCGCCAATATGCAAGAGTGCCCGTTCTAAAGTTAGCACCCTCTCGTGCCCCGAACCTTGAGATTCACTTTCCGCACAAGGCTCGCGCCCTTTCCGCCCCATAGGTAAGAGCACGCCGGACCGTGACAATTGGTATCAGAGCCAAGGTTCAAACTTAGGCATCAAGAGACCCGAGCAAGCAATCTGAGATGGAATCAGTCGAAGAAAGACTAGCCTAGCTAGAGGGCAAGTCAGAGAACTGGACCCGACTCGAGGAAATTCTGATTGGCCAAGCCAAAGAAATAGAGAGACTCGAGAATGCGGTCGACGAGCTCATGCAAGAAAGAGAAGGATTGTATGAGCAACTTAGCTTTATCAAAGGGGCAAGCTGAACATGCACACGACAAGTGCGTGACCCTGATGCGCGCTGCAAGGACAGACTCAGGTGGAGGTGGTGCGATGAAGATCAAACCTTCAAAGCCTCGAGACTACAGCGCCGCTAGAGACTCGAAGGAAGTTGATAACTTCCTCTTCGACATGGAGAAGTATTTCAGAATTTGTCAGCTGAATGACAATCTAAAGGTCGATACTGCAACCATGCATTTGTCGGATGATGCGAAGCTATGGTGGCGCACAAGGCACGCCGACATCGAAGAGGGAAAAGTAAAGATAGGTATATGTGAATAGTTCAAGAAGGAACTCAAAGATCAGTTCTACCCCGAGAATACCGAGTTTGTTGCAAGAATGAAGCTACAGGAGATCCGCCACAAGGGATCCATACGCAACTATGTGAAGGAATACTCGGCTTGCATGTTGGACATCTGAGACGTGAATGAGAAGGATTGGTTGTTCAACTTTGTTCACATGTTGAAATAATGGGCACAACGTGAAGTTTTGAGGGCGAAGGTTGACACCCTCTAGACCACCATGACTGCTGCAAAGCGACTAATTGACTACTCCACAGGGAAGGGTCATCGCTCGGAAGAAGAACCAATGGGAACGCCTCCAAGTTTGGAGGGCCCGACTCCAAGCTCACCCAAGAGTGCAAGAAATAACTCAATGGTGTTGTCTAGCTCAGTCTGGGGATTCAAGAAAGGGAATGGGGGAGGAGACTCGCAGAAATCATGGTCATCACCTTCCTTGTCCACAAAGGAATCCAAGATCAGCACGCCCTCGGGAAACATTAGTAGGCTTAAATGTTTGCTATGTCGAGGCCCACACAAATGGTGTGAGTGCAAGCACAAAGGGGAGATCGACAACCTGCAGAGGAAGTTGATGGCCATGTCTGTTGAGGAAACCCCGAAAGAGACAGAAGAAGAAGAAGCATGCAATGAAAACGATGAGCCCCGCAGAATGAGTTTCGTCTACATGATGTATGCAATGGGGAAATAGGCCCCGAAGACAAGATAGGACTCTGCAAACATGATGTATGTGGACCTCTTGGTGAATGGGAGGAAAGCTCGTGTCATGGTCGACATCGGCGCCTCTCACAACTTTGTGATTGAAACAGAAGCCCAGAGATTGGGATTGGTACTCAAGGAAGGAGGCGGTAGCATGAAATTCGTCAACTCTAAAGCCAAGTCGATCCTCGATGTGGCAAAGCAAGTGGAAACAAAGTTGGGAGAATGGGAAAGAAAAATGAATTTCATTGCCGTCAACATGGACAACTTCAACCTCGTGCTTGGGTTGGAGCTCCTCTGCACCAACAAAGTAGTTGTAATGCCTCACTTGAATTCTTTGCTTGTAGCAAGTGGACAAACTTGTCTGGTTTGAAGTATAGGTACTCCCACAAATAGAAAAGAGAAGGGTCGATACCTTTCGGCAATGCGAGTGATGGAGCTCTAGAAGAAGGCAACATCCTAGAAACAACCTCACATTAATTACCCACCAAGGCGAGTGATGGAGCCACTCAGAAAGGCGACATCTCAGATACCCATCGCAACAAACACAAGAATCAAGATGCAAGCTCAAGCCTAGCATCTCCGAGAAAAAAAACCAAAAACAAGAAAACTTGGATTCACAAGAAACATCAAATCCAAAAAGAAACCATCAATAAGACTCCCAAAGAAGCACACCAACCAACCAAGACACAACAAGATTCAAGAAGACTCCAGCAACCGCCATCAACCAGCGGCGCAAAAGAGACTAGAGAATTCAGGATAGGAGCTTTTTTCTTTTAATCTATTGTAATTCTTGTAAGTCGACGAGGGCGTCGTTAACTTAAGTGGGGGAGGAGTTAGAATACAACATTCCTTTACTTGTACTTTGCTTATCTATTACTTTCTAGGAGCTTTTTAATAGTTTTTTAGGCTTTAGATAGAATTATTATGTTTTTGTCAATCTAGTGTTCACTGACAGTTTTTAGCTAATTCAAAATAAACCTCTATAAGGGGTATGGACCAATACCTCTCATCAGAAGTTGCCTTTGGTTAATCACTTGCGTTATTGTTAGCCTTTATAGATATTGTATTGTCACATGTTTTTAAGCTTTCCAAGACTCAACAAAGTCTCCCTCAAAACAAATACATTCTTGTCGTTGGTCCCGCTTGTGCCTCTTGTGCCCACACAAGCGCCCCGATCGACCCTCGACCCTCGCTCTTGTCGCTAATAGGAAAGAGTGCTCGTTCTGAAGCAAGCACTCGCTCGTGCTCAAAGCCTTGAGATTCACTTTCCGCACAAGACTCGCGGCCTTGCCTCCCCATAGACAAGAGCTCGTCGCACGATCCGGTTTCAAAACACACGGACCGTGACATCTACGCTCTTAGCAAAACAATTATTTTAGCATAGTTATCATGTTGTGTTGTGTTTTGTAACAAAAAGAGTGTCCCCACATGGTCCACACTATTTTTCTCGTCCCATGTCTTGTTGTGCTTTATTTTTATGTATCGACCATAGCACGAGTTTGGTCCAAACCATTGTCATCTTTATTTATAACTATAAAACATCTGCTATATATTCCTTCTCTATTGGTTTAACCCGCTATAAACTTTGTAGAATTACCATATATGCCTAGTAACTAGTACTTCAGTGTTACCCAATTACACGTTTGAACTATATTTAAATAACACAACCAAAAAATAAACTAAATACCCAACATATTAGCCTCAAATCCTCAATGACACCAACTAATCAACTATGGCTTTGGAGCAAAAGAAACAAGTGCATTAAACAACACAAACTATATTGGTGAGTGACATAAACTACACGTTGTATGTAAGACATAACACAATTACCTTAACCATTTATGTCAGTCATTAGTCATTACATCTAATAATATAGCGTATGTCACGCCTCACACGGGTTTTCTACGCCCAAGCCAAACATAGTGTCATCGAGGCCAATTTTGCCTATAAACATGGTTAGAGGAATAGCCGAACTCTAGCCATATCCCAGAAAGCAGCTAAAGATATGGTGTTCTACGCAGGAGTACGTACATAATTGCACCTGCAGAACTGCAGGAAGTTCTTTTGAAGACGAAAGAAATTAATTACATTTTAATTTCAGCAACTCATAGACATACATTATCAAAACTTACAGGTGAGATGAACATAAAAATATGGTACAGGTGTTGGTAACTTGTGTTGAGATCAGAAATTGGGGGGAATCAGATCATCAATATCTACAGTCTAGAAGTAACTAGAGTTTCCCAGCAGTAACTCAAACATGTTATCAGGGGTTAGAAGTGTTGTGCCACCAACTATAAGCTCTATATTCGGCCTCTCACTTTCAGACAATGCCTCAAAAGCTTCATGTACCTGGTGAGAGGTAAAGGAAAGTCAATGAGGTTGTAAGTGAAGGATGTCTGCTGGATTGTCAAATAATCACTACAGGATTGTCAAATAATCAGCTTCAAAATAGCACTTCTAAGAAAATACTCCACGGTAGCGTAAAAGTATGATTATGAATTATCATCACAGGAAATTGGCAAATGTGTGAATGATTTCAAAGTGGTTCCTATGGGGCTTTCAAGTCCCACATTTATTCTTATTGTAATGTTTTCAGCACCAAGAAAAAAGAAATAATTATAGACCTTGAAATCCCCATACCACATACCAGACTTAATTATGTATGTAATCCACTATAACGCAATGCAGAGGTTGGCTGCAATTGCAAAGAAAAAACAAAAATATCAAATGACTGACCTCTTGGCCGTTGGTGCCGCCTATAACAAAAACAAGGATAATGTTTTGGTCTGCTAGACTAGGTTTTGCCTGCACAGATTATAATCTACAATGAGTATGAAACAATCAGGATTCTAATATTATTCACTTTCAGGGCATTTTCTTGTTTACCTGGCCAAGTCCAAATCTTCCGAAAAGTCTACCCACAGCTGAAGAGTGATGCTCTAATCCAGGTACATCATGTTTTTCTAATGCTCTCAATAATACCTTATATAGAAGACCTTTACTTTGAAAAGAATCACCTACGATACCAACTTCTGAGGCAAAGGGGCCTTCTCTCAATGGTGCATTCCTTCTCTTTAAACCAGATAACTTGTAAAAGAATCTGAAAAGACTATCAACCCTGTCACGTAACTCCAGTTTGAGTTGCATGTCATCATATCCTTGCTCTTTATTACTAGCACTGTCAGCATCTTCATCACCCCAGTTACCCCAATCGTCATCATCAAGATCATCAATAGATAATTCCTCCTTCGGTGTTTTTTCCTTTGAACTGATTTTGCTTCGGTATGCTTCAAGCTCTTCTGCAAGACTGTGTATAAATTTAAGTTGCGACAATTCTGGATTTTCAAATATTGCATCAACAATGGCTTCCTTCATTAGATGCTCCTCCTGCCAGGAGAAAGGGCTTGTAGATCCTGATGTGGGAAAATTTTCACCCGCCAGAATATAGCCAACTATTGTAAGGAGCAATGCATCTTTAAAAGAAATTAATCCTTGTGAGGACTTTGATTTTACACCTTGCGTTCCAGTTAATAAGCTTTTGTTGATCAAGTCCCCTATTTGAGCAGCAAGACTTTGACTTGTGTCTCCAGCAGACACGTGCAACATTTTCTCTGCACTGATGATCGCATCCCATTTGTCACAATGTAAATCATCTAGTGCAGCCAGAGTAGCAGCAGCCAACTGGATAATCCCTTTATTTTTAAGTAACGATGAGTCACTTGTAGCCAGTGCTTTTATCATGGGTTGCAGTTCTACCTTTGTGGCAAAACCAGGTCGAGCTTTCACATTCATAGGTATTTTCTCTTTGCGCAAAGTTTCTTGGAGCCACTTCTTAACAAGTACAGCCCCATCCTTCATTCGTCTTCCTAATACAGCTTCCAAATAAGGTGTACCATGGAAACTCTCTGCAGCCACAAAGGATCCATCAAACATCTGCTCTACGGCGACAGAGGACTTCTCATCTTGAATTTTGGAGCTAAGATCAATCAGGTCCTGGATCTTTGAATCAGAGCTGCTGGAATTCCACCCATGAAGAAAAGCTTCAATATTTTCCAGTAGGTGAAAATTATCACCTCCAGAGTCTTTGTTGAGAACATTGTCAAGTGGTATCCGGACATCAAGAGGTACACGCTGTACGCGAGCACTTGGCTTTGCCTGGGCTTGTGAGTTTCTTGCATGGGCAGAAAAAGGTGATCTTAATCCTCTACGAGGTAAAGCAGTAAATACTCTATCGAAAAAGGAATCAGTGTGACTACATGGGGTCAGGAGATCCAAGGTACGGTCAATCAACAACAAGCCTGCTGATCTTTTACGACGACCTACATCATAAAGACTCGACATGTCTGTTAATATTTTTCCAACAGTTTTGGATTGATCCCCGAAAGAAAATATTTCCAGTTTTAGATCCATCTACAAATCGAGGAAAAGAAACATTAATGTGACAAATAGCTGATAGAAGTTAAGATGTCCAAAGCCAAGATTACAACTAGATAAACCACCAAAGAAAAAAACACAGTTCGTAGTCTTTGCGATTTTGAGTTCCACACATGTTACATAGCCTTGGCCCTCTGGAGCCTAAAACCACAGAAGCACAGAGAACTTTAAATTGCTTATTGTGCTAAAATTTTAAGTAACTGGCTAATGGCTACTCATATGTAGACTCGCAGAGCACTTAAAAGTCCCACAAATATTTCCTCAACCAGTGTCTCAAATAAACCAGAAGCACTTCTACGATAAGAGAGCCAGCCTAGCATCACAAATATGTCCCTTCCATTCTGCTCTTGTTAATTCACAAATTGAAAAGCAAGCAACTATGCTGAACCACCAACAACAACAACATACGCCACACTCATGCACATTGCACACACACACACACACACACACACACAAGAGCAGTAGAGCACGTATGTATGCACACGCACACACACATACACACACAAGAATCATGTCTATCTACGGCGTTGTGGATTTAAAAGTACTTGATTGTCTCCAGAGACTGTGCCCAGCTGATTGTCCTGATCGAGCCTTGATCGCAAAGACACAGATTGTCACTTTGTAACAATATATGGAGAAGCTTAGCGAGAGTTTTAAGACATTTATAGTGTGTTTGGTTACTAGGAAATGGAGGGAAAGACGAGAAGGGAAAGGGAAGAGGGCATTTTCCATTGTCTGGATACCAAGGTATGAGGGTGAGGAAAATGGAGGGGGAGGGAAGTGGAAGGAAATTCGTTAATTCATTGTTTAAGAACTAAATCTCTCCAAAATTGGAAAGATTTAGAAGGAAAATGACAATTCACAAACTGAATAATGTGAAAAGACAACTTTGCCCTTACTATTTCTTAGCCAATATATACTAATGATTTTCTCTCTCCTCCTCCCCTTCACTGCTCTGTTTTTTTTTTATCTTTCAATGGTGTGACTTTATACTCATTACTTTCTGTCTCCTCTGTGACTTTATTTCTCCACCTCATGACTTTCCCCCTCTTCTTGTGGTTTTCTATCTCCTCTTCGTCCTCCCATTTTTCTGCTAATTTGAAATTAGGGTTGGTTCGGTGCTTCTCTTCTTTACAAGATTTTGATTTGCTGTTGAACTTCGGCGTTAGGGGCAGCAAGTGCTACGGTAATGGAGGAGGCGGAGAAGGAGGTGGTGGTTCCGCGGTTGGGGTTGGAAGGCCGCTAAAGAGGACGGTGTTGGTGATTCGGTCGCCATAGATGGAGGTTGAAGGAAAAAACCTAGAAATAAATCTTGGCGATTGCGAGTCCCACAATCTTCGGCCATTTGTAGTAATTTTGACATTTTCACTCCCCTCCCCTTCCTTCCTAATTTCCTATCCAAAGATTCCAAACAGACTGTTAATCACTTAATCTAGTTCCTACTCTTCCTAGTAACTTTAAAGTGGGTATTTCTCTTCCGGTTAAGGTATTAGATCATAGAAAGAAGACGAAGCTGTGTAAAGCGAGTTTATCTAAAATTGAATGTCGCGTAGACATCAACATCAGCAGCTGGCCAGTAGTTAATACACATAATTCCTGGAAAACTTCTTGCTTTATACGGTTATACCCATGTGTTGCTAAAACAGCACACCAAACATATACCCTACCAAACATTTAACAACTTAAAATTCACCAGAATATACCAGTAAGCTACTCCATAACTTTACCTTTGTGTGTGTGTGTGTGTGTGTGTGATTTGAGGAGGTAGGAGTATAGGATTGAGGATGGGGGACTTCCAATCCAGGGTAGAAATATCGAAAAATAACATAAATACGACAGGGTACTAATAGCCTGATTATGATTGTAGCTATTATATAACTTAGAGGTTAAGCTATCCATTGTATCACATATATTCGAAGTTAGAATATATTGGAAATGCAAAAACAAAATCTTAAAAAAAATTAAACAAATAACAATATGTTAATGACAACTCAACTAGCAGCAAAGTACAGAGAGAAAGCATCTATTACCTTAGAAGCTAGATAATAGAGAAAATGGGCTGTTAAAGTAGCTCCAGGAACATCCTCACCATCAGAAGCAACACCAGTACTTAGTGGGGGCAACCCAGGGCTCACTGAATTCTCATGCTCAACTGATAAGCTAGCTTGAGCAATTGATCCTTCAGAGGGTAAGACAAAGAAATTTGGTGAAAGAGGACAATATATCATAGGAAAGTGCTGCACAGACACAACCAACACTTGCTCTCTCTGCTTAAGATTATCTTCATAGACGCTTGACACACTAGGGCTAGTGACAACATGAGAAATTTCTTTGTCATCAAGTTCGGCCCAACCTTCTTCAGAGGCCAAGTTTTCCGAAAAGTTCCTTCCATCCAACCGTTCCGGCTTTGTCTTTTGTTTATTCGAAAGCTCTTCATAATCTTGTATTAACAAAGATTCATATTCTCGAAATGCATCTGGGCCAAGGGGTGAGTCAGGATATGCTGAGTGTGCCATCTGAAGATGAGCAAAAGAATTTCTTTATCACACCAAACAGAAAAGAAACCACATTTCATGGCATTCTGTCTAATCTGTAAAAAAGGTGAAGCTTTCTCTCGCGATCATTTTAGCAACAAGCACTTCCTTCGTTACAGCATTGTGAAATGTGATTAGCTTACTGAATACTAACTTATAATATCTATGACTTAAGGACATGACTGGTATCTTCCAAATTACCATGTGAACTATTCAATGCAACAAAATTGACTTACAAACAAATTCTAACTTAATGGCGGATGAAAGTGGTTTAAAGATACTTAAACAAAGATCTAAGAAGCCATCAAAAGAAAAGGACAGATGGAGTACAGGACGTCATATTCAGAGAACACAAATTTTGATTGATAAATATTAAAGAAATTACAGAGTATATTGGACAGTATATATAGAAAAGAGAAAGGAGAAAGAGGTTGAGATTATTAGCATTGTCATGCTCACAAGCAAGCCAGGTATTAAAAAGAGGCAGGCAGGTCAATTACATAGTCACCAGCTCACCACTCTACTTCTGTCTTATTCGCCATATCAATTGGGAAATAATTTCTAGTGTCGAAAAATTAATAAAGCATTGAACAGTTTGGAACACAAAATGAGCAAAAGCACACCAATCAACAAGATTACATATACTTATATTTCTGTAGATGAGAACCGTTACTGAATTATAGCCATGCTTCACAAAGTTCAAGCCTTTTCTTGAGAGTGAAGTAGGTTACTGTAGACGCATATAAAAAAGGTCACCTTGGCAGAGCCCACAGCAGTGTCAACATAGAGTTCAATGTCACATTTTTCAATCGGTGTATAAACAATTAGAGGTGTGTGATTGACAAGAATCCTATAAAACTTTGCTGAAGAAGCTGCACATCTATTGCAGAAAGTACCATGGAAAGAAGGAAGTGTCTAAAAGAACCAGCAACACGGAGCTATGGTTAAGACATTAGATTCCAAGCATAATACAAATTGGGCCATGAAGAAGTGCATGTGTAGGCCAAATAAGTCATCATACAAAATTACATGTAAAGCTCTTTTAGATCAGATCCAGAACTCAATGGTTTCCTTACTCCAGCACCAATAAACAAGGGAGACACAGCTACCACTGCACAAGCTTATGGCTTTGGGGATTACGATACAAGATTCGTGGATTTTGGGTTTAGAGTTCGGAGTAAAAAGTTGGGCATTCGGTATATAGGAATTATCAGGTGGAGTAGAACAAGCAACTAAGGGTTATAGTTCAGAATTTTAGATCATACAAGACCAGTGTATAAAAAGGCGTGCCTAGCTGCGGAGGTGCTATGGATCAAGCGCCTATATTACTTGTTGACCTAGGCAAGGTGATTTCATTGGCATGCGAGGCCATCTGAGGAGCACATCAGTCTTTAATCACCATTTTTTTACTGTTCAGTAAGGCGCACCCAAGGCCTAGGTGCAGCATGAACCCTATCGCCTTAGGGCACCTTGAGCTTTTTTAAACATTGTACAACACTGAGTCACAGCTACAAGTACGAAATATAAATTAAAACATTGAGGCAAATATATTATAAAAATATTATTTTTTTAAAAAAAAGAGAGAAGGGAGAGATGAAGTGGGGAGAGAACACAAAGAAACCAGAAGCTAAGGAAACAAACCTCCGAAATAGAAGTGAATATGCAGCAATGCTGAATACTTGGGTGTGCACCTACACAGCGTAAGACATAACGGTGTACATCACTCAATAGGCATGATGTTAGAACAACCACTTTCTTGGCAGAGTCTGTTGTTCCATTCCAATCAGCAACCTAAAGCAACAAAATAATAGTCATCAACATCCTTCTTAGAATTTATGCTAAATGAAGTTACTGGGCTAAACCAGTGTTACCTAATTCTCTAATCGCCCCATGAACCGCGAACCGAAAAGGCGAATTACAACATGAGAATGGTACAATTTTGGTCTAACTTGGCAACGTAGGTAACGAATTGCGATCCCGTAGCCAGTCTCATACTAGTGAATCAGGTAACAGTAGGCTAAACTTATACTATATGTTCATTATGAATGCAATAAGAACTAGGAAAATTTAAAACATATGGTCCCAACAATGACCGGTCTTCTTTAAATAATCCTAACTAATGATTCTAGGTCCCAAACTCCCCCACTATTAGAGTGTCTTCCCAAAACAAATTCGGCTAACTTGTGACCAGATAATCAAGTAATATGATTTTTTTTCCTTTTTTATTCTTCTCCTTTTCTCTCTCCATTTGACCATCACAATTCACAACTTCACACACCATAACCATCAACCACATACATCACTACCACCGCCGTCCCTTTTTGCTCAAACAAAATTGGTGCCAAAGATTCTACCCCTTTTAGATCCATTATGTCACGCCCTCTCTCCTTCTTCTCCCACACGGCTGAACCATAACAACACCTCTAAAACCTCTAGTATCTCTCAGCAACAGCGGGCACGGTGTCAAGGACGGTAGTGGAGTCATCATAGTCCACAGGATATAGAAAGTTGCATTGCAATTATATTTGACATTCTATTTTATTAAGAATGTGATAGGTTATGGTTAATGGTTAATTTGAGTGATTGACAAAGATTCATCAAAATGAATGATGGTGGTGGGGGAGTTGCATGACTTTGAAATGAAGCTTAGAGTGGTAGTTTATGAGGTGTTCATGGCTGTCCAGTGCCGTGATTCACAACAATGAGGAGGGGGCCCAAGTGGAAATGTAGAAGGAGATGGTGTTGACAGCTTGTGGGAAGGAGATATATCAGATTAAACGGAAACAGAAGGTGGTGGTAGGGCGGGACCTTAGGCTGCTGTGTTTGAGCAGGGGTTGGTAGGAGAAAGAAAGGAAGGGGTAAGAGAATAAACAAGATAAAAAATAAAAATAAAAAGGGGGAAATTCTACATGGTAATCTTATAGTTTTGGAAATTCTACTTGATGGAAACTTTTATTTTTTATTTTCATAAGTGACCTCATGGTATTGAATATATCATCAAGGTGCCCTTATTATTGTTTTATAGGGCTAGCTTAACCATTTAATGACTGATTTTTAATTTTAATAACAAAATTACTAACCTACTCCTAGTTTACACCCATATTTACACCGATATTGACTAAGTTTACTCAAACCAATTACGACAATAAGACCAGCAGTCACGACCCATTCGCTCAACCATATTGGTCCTTTGATCATGGGTTTAACACCTTACTCACTAGTTCATCAGCCATGGAAATGGAAATTGAAGGTTTAGAGCTGCAAGAATTCGAACACATCGACGAAGGCAACGTCGATTTCTGCGCAACACTCCTCTTTCGATTCAGAAAATCCAGCAACAAGCAGCACCTACACCTCTGATCAGTTATCAGCGCCATATTGCAAGAGCTCAAAGGCCTGAACTTTTCTCTCTTCCGGTAAATTACTTTGGTGCAATTGTCGCCTCCCTTGACCGCTTCTCTCTCCCCTTTGACTCTTCCTCCACCTCCCCTGACCACGTCGTTGACGCTCTTGTCACTTTGATGAATTTCAATTTTCCGATCGAGAGTTGCTGTTGGGATTCTTATAGGGGAAAAAAAATTATTGTAGCTGGAGTTGTTGGGTATGGTTTTATGAGGTGGTAGTTTTTGTAATCTGATGGTGCTGTGGCGGGGTTGAGCTATGCTATGGGGTTGTTGGTGATTAGGGATGCTTTGAATTGGTCTGATGTTAATTAGTTTATCGGATTCTTCTTTGTTTCCTCACTCACTCATGTTTTTTATGTGTTTGATTGATCAATGACTTAGTTTTATCTGTTACTATAATGTCTTTCTTTAGCGTGACTAATGTGACGAACATTGGTGATGAGGAGAGAAGATAGGCAGAACAATAGTTGGATTGAAGAGAGAGGTGTTGGGCAGGTTAGTAATATCATTTAATTAAGCTTGGGTTAGCCACTAACTAGTCATAATCAGACAATAAGGGCACCTTAATGAGTTATACAATACCATGGGTGAAGAAAAAAAGTTTCCAGAGAGTGTAATTTCCAATATGTCATCATGTAAAACTTCCCAAAAAAAAAATAGGGAGCAGTGAGATATTGACATGTGGCACCTTTAACCGGTTTAGAAAGTTAGTTCAGGTCAAGGACTGATTTGAGAAGACAACCTCATTCTTCGTAGTTAGGACCATTCTTAATTACTCAAAAGATGGGACAGTTAAAATAAGATTGACCATAGTTGGAACTGTTGTTATCAATTTTTCCTAAGAATTATACATCATCTTTCAAAGATAAGGAAAGAAAGTAGGAATGCAACACATGCAAAAACCTTAATTATAACACATACACAAGCACAGAAATTGCTAAAATGAGTATTTTATCAAGTTGATTGGGAACAATCAGTGAACAAGGTATTAATAAGGATAGTATCCCTCCCTAGGTAATTATTCCACAAAATTATTCCCGATGTCTTTCCTCCTTCACAAATCAGTCTATGGACATTAATAACTCACCTCCCAGCAGGGCAGAAGAGACATAATGGCATTCTTAGGACGTTCATCATCTCATACAAAATTTGCAGAAGCTTGTTGCGCTTATAAGTTATAAGTACCATTCCAGCATATGAAACAAGAAATGAAGAGATTTCTTACCATGTCAAGTGGTGACATGTTTTCCAAGCAGCAAACAGCACGTGCTCCATGTTCCAACAACAAAGAGAATGCACCAAGAAACTGGAAACTCTCGGTGCATCCAGCATCTAGGTAAACAACAGCCTCACGAAGGTGGACTGATATCTACATAAATTTCAAGCAAAAACCATCAAAGAAGTCAATTGCCTTGATGAAATAGATATTATTCCAAGATTTTAATTACAAGCAGCTGTAGCAGGAATGAAAACAGAACATACTTCGTAAAAATAATAGAACTACAAAATACTTCAATTAAAATTCCCATTTTGTTATGTCGAAAGGTTGTTAAATACCAAAGCAGGGATGGGAGGGAAAACAAATTTGAATATTTCTGCAGCAAATCGGCAATTATGTGTTTAGGGGTACTGTAATGTTCGGAATGTTTGAAGTTGGAAGCAACTCAAGAAGTATTCAACCTCTAACTAATTTTCTTTTCTACTACCTCTACTCCTCCAAATCTCCGATTGTCATCATAATCAATCATCAACATCATCAATCATCATCATCATTTCGCAATATAGTTAGTGTACAAACATAATATCCTTTGCATTAGCACTCTCCTCCTCTTTCAGTTGTTTCCTTAGGGCCAGGGGCTGGAATCAATCATCAACAATTCAAAATTCCATGGCCTGTTTTTGTCCGAGTCAACATACTCCAAACATAAGGCACACAAGGCAAGATCATACTTGAGTTCGCTACGCTTGTGTAATCACTTCCAAACAAGCAACTAAGTTTCTCCATCAACCTCTGAAATTAAGTTCAACTAAGCAGTAACAATTAATTTTTCCTACATTCAAATACCAATTCGAGCCCCGAAAACTAAGTTACTCCCATCAATCAAAGGCATTCTATACGGCAGTAAATTGCATTGTGTGACCAATAACAACCAACATTTGAAATCGATTCGTTCAAAAATACTATTGCATTTCAAATTCAATAAAATTGATTCATTCAAAAAAGCACAATTAAGTGAAGATCAATCAACAATATCATCCCAAACTACCATAAGAAAATGGATTCAAAAAAGGAAGAAATACCTGATGTATGGAATCAAGGGATGACTTGATTACATTAACAGTAGACATGATTATTCATCCGAGTTTCCTATGTCACCGAGAAAGTTTGAATTTGTACCTAAAATTGAGGGAAACCTAATTTGATGATGGAAAATCTGACTGAAATTGAGAGAGAAAGAGGGAGAGGTTACTGATCAGTGCACCTGCTACTGCAATTATCGGGGCAATGCACTGTCGACCGACGCGGTAACTGGTGGCGATGCAATTGGTTCAGGAACCAGGATCAACTCAAGTCAATTTGGGTTTGGATGGACAATGGAGGTGGTTAGCATCCGGACTTTCGGAGCGGTATGTGGAGAACTATTTCGGGTCTGGTTCATATTTTTTTTGACAGGGGTCTGGTTCATATTTGGAATCTAAAGATATTAGGAGTACCAATTTTGCCTATGATTTAAATTTACACTAGAAATGCTATCTATTAATTTTAGAGTTACACTTGTTGTGAAGCCCGGTCGTTATTTGGATAGTACGATAATAATTTATGCATTGAAAACATGAGAAATATAGTCAAACTCTTTGAGTCTGTTTTTTCTTCTTAGGTGAAAATCGGTTTACTCGGCTTCCCATAAAGGTTAATGCCCTATAATTTCGGCAAATCCAATAACAAATACTAATCATACAAATTATACCTGAAAAATTATTCATATTAAGTAGAAGAACTATCAAAAGATTGTAGAAGAAAAATGAGACATTTAAGTGAGAGTTATGTCAAGTTAGTGGAAGATGAGGTGGAAGAAGAAAAAAGAAGAGAGAGCAAATATTTTTCACTTGACCGAAGGTCAACATGGTCTAAAATACATAGTATTATGTAGTATGGAGCGGGTAAAAGTTACAATGTGTAAAATAGGGTAGGGCGGAAGAATTTGGGTTTTATATGCAGACTGGCCTATAATTATTGGTAAAAAACACCATATGTGCCAACTTTTATTAGCGTATTTTACATACAATAAAAAGTTTTAGCATTCCATGGGGTGGACCTTGGCCTAGATAGGCCCCCCCTTATCCGCCACTGACTATATCAATCGCCAATCTGAAGCGTTGAATATTTAGAAGTGATCTTGTCCATTCGATTTTTTTACAATTGCAAAATAAAAATATACTTCCTCCTTTTCACAAATATCGCACCATGTTAACTTTTGTACTATTCATGTTGTGCATTTGACCATCTTTTGTAAAATATACGTAAAAACTATGTAATTATGTAGGATCTTATTAGATTCTTATCGATATATACTTTCTCAATATCAATTTTTTATAATTTTTCCTTGTACATAATTCGAGAGATAACGAGTCAAATTCATGTATTGGGAAGCGTGAAGTCAACATGGTGTAATATTTTCGGAACGGAAGAAATATTAGATTATCGCTAATTATGCGAACTATAATCTACTGAACTGCACAACAGAAGAAAAGTAATTATATGACAAATCAATGCAATCAATTTGTTCTTCCATTTATTCATCCCTTAAGGCTCCGTTCTATTGGACGTATTTTGACTGAACTTATATTATCTGAACTTATCTGAACTTAACTGAACTTATCTAAACTTATTTTATCTGAAAAAAACTCATTTTGTCTAAAATAAACTTATTTGTGTGTGCAAATGTCTAAAAACAACGTATTTTTGCTGAATTTATATTATCTGAACTTAACTGAACTTATAATGTCTGAAATAAGTCGAACAGAACAGAGCCTAAGTCTCATATGTGACAAGCCACACCATCAATTGACGGTGTTACATGTTCACACCATGAAACATAATATGAGAGATAAAGGTGCGGGCAAATCGGCAATCGGAATATTTCAACCCCAACGATGATGGTCGCTTCTTTTTTTATCATGGGACTGGTTTAATTATATATGGCATGAGATCGAGTAAATTCAATTTGGCAAATTATAGCTATGAGAAAGCTGTCAAATGACCAACTCAACCAAAAGCTTAAGCTGATGGTTGAAGCCTCAAGATTAGTTTTATACTCTATCACGCCCCCTCACATGAAAGCCCTTTAGGCTTGAAGTGTGGATGCAGCATAGGCCTCCTCATACCCATCGCGAAATATTCCACTTTGAAAGGAGGGGTGGATGAGATTCGAACCCGTGACCTTTGCGTTACGTTGGCTCTGATACCATGTCAAAGGACCAACTCAACCAAAAGCTTAAGCTGATGGTTGAACCCCCAAGATTAGTTTTATACTCTATCAAAAGCAACAACTTGTTAAGTTGTTTTTACATCGAATTGCATTGCCTATTACGTCATACATAGAAATTGGATTGTTTTATTTACTCCATCAAACGGGTACAATGCAGGAGTAGATATTCCGTGACGATGTAGATCGAGCGTTTTGGCGTTAACTTAGTAATAACAGTAGTAATTATGCCTAATATTTAAAAGTAACACCAATAACATATAGAAAATGACCCTTACGCCCTGTTCTGTTCACCTTATTTCAGGAAAAATAAGTTAAGATAAGATAAATTCAGGAAAATAAGGGTTGAACAAGTACAACTTATAATTAAAATAAGTTTTGATAAGTTTTAATAAGTTCAGATAAGATAAGTTCAGAAAAAATAAGTGAAAATCGGATGAATAGAACGCACCAATAATATTATAAGTAATTGTGCCTAATATTTAACACCATTAACATACACAAGTTTGCCCTAGTAAAATATTAAAGTATAACATCCTAATGTTGTAACTTGTAAGTACTTGTAACTGAATAAGTAGCGTAAAAGTAACTGAAATTATAAATAGAAGTGACCAATTAAAGATAGAAGTTACCTTAGTAATATTAGTAGTAATTGTGTATAGTGTTTATAAATAACACCATTAGCATATAAAAAGTAACCCTAGTAAAAAAAAACACTAAAGTAACTTTCTAATGTTTTAAGTCACTAAGTAACTGGATTAAAAGAAACTCTTCAAAACTATAAAAGTAACTGAAATTATAAATTCAAGCAACCAATTACAAATAGATGTAACCTTTAGTAATATTAGTAGAAATTGTATATATTGCTTAAAAGTGACACCATTAACATACAAAATTTTATCTCAAAAGTAACCCTTGTAAAACACTTACTCCGTAAGTAACTTCGAATTCCTAATGTTTTAAGTGACAAGTAATTAACTAGATTAAAAGCAACGTTGTTAAAATTATAAAAGTAACTAAAATTATAAATTGAAGTAACTATGAGTAATATTAGTGGTAATTGTGCCTAGCATATAAAAGTAACACCATTCACATACAACATGCAATCCTAACTAAAAATTAAGGTAACTTAATTACTAATATTTTATATGATAAAGTAACCTCTTTAAAATATAGTATATATATAGTAACTATATAAATTAAGATTGATAGCCTTGAATATTATGTTGATCGGGTAATGTCGGATAATGTTAACAAAATATAATTACAAGTAACACCAAAACATATAATAAGTAACCAAAATAACGAGGAAGAAATAACCTTCATTTAAAATAATTTAAGTAACCCCTAATAATACAAAAAGTAACCAAAAATATACTTATAAGTAACCCAAAATAACGAGGACAAAACAACCTTTAAAAAACAGTAAAGTAACCTCTAATAACACATGAAGTAACTTTAAATATTATGATAAGCCATACATTTGGAGGTTACTATTATGTTGTATTATAGTTCCTGGTAAAATTTAAGGAGTTACTGAAAAGGGTATAATAAGGTTAGGATAAAATTTTGGAAATTTTGTGAAACACTACCTTTAAGTTTGGTGGTTTTGTGAATTGCTACCTTTTAAAAACTTTTTTAAATTTAACTACCTTATAAGTTTGGTTTGTTTGACTAACACTACCATTTGACGTTTTCCGTTAATGTTTTCCATCGTGTATTTCTTCTATTCTTTTATATAGCTATATTTATTTGCCGTTTTGTTCATTTGCCATATTAAATAACTGTTGTCGTGGGGTTCAATGATGGAAAACATTAACGAAAAACGTCAAATGGTAGTGTTAGTCAAACAAACCAAACTTATAAGGTAATAAAATATAATTTTCTTTTAAAAAGGTAGCAATTCACAAAACCACCAAACTTAAAGGTAGTGTTTCACAAAATATCCTTAAATTTTAGAAATGAAAGACTGAGAAAAAAAATTGAAAAGCAAGAGATGAAAATAAAAATAAAAGAAATCAAAAAATCATGACATAATATAGTTGTTAGGCGTCGTCAAACCTGCGACCAAACGTAGAGCGAAATTCTACACCTGACACGCCTTACCATTGATCCAGGGAGCTTGATTGTGTGTTTTGCCTTCACAGTGTTTATTTAAATGTAATTTATGTAGTTGGCATCACGTTTCAACTTCTTGTATAAACGCGTCACACCATCAATTGATGGTGTGGCGCGTCACACATGAGACCCGTTGTTATTCATTTTCATGGATTCAAACCATGCACTCACCATTCAGTCTCACAAATTTTAATAGGGAATTTTAAGTTATTTTCTCTGCCTATAAACCGTTGTAGATCGATTGAACGGTTGAAAAATCATTTTCAAGGAACTTGATTAAGGAAAGATAAAATAAAAATAGCAGAACCAATTAAATATTAACATACCAAATTGAATATTGACTCCAAGTTTCCAAATATATGAATTCTCAGAAAATCGGAGAGGGAGAGAGGTATGTATAGTCGTACGCGAAGGAAATAAGGGAAAAACATTACATTTTTATTTAACAATATAGTCAACTATTGAGTGGCGTAGATTTAATAATAAATAATGAGCGACTTCGATTAAAAGATACGGAGTATATTATAATGGCTATAAAATTAGTGTGAGCATGGTAAAATCATCAATATACAATATAGGTTTAATATTTTTGTAATATATGTGCAATATGTATATAAAAATATATATATAATATTTGTTCAATACAATTATGTTGTTAAATCTGTTATGTCCAAAAAATTACCAATTACGCCAATTCATTTATTTAGATATATTATATAGTTATTTTTTTTAAAAAAAATATACAAAAGTTTTTTGAATGATAGCCCAACCGTCTAATCAATATAGGATATATATTACATGATATATCAAAGACGATCATTACAATAACAACACCTCAAGGTACTTTTGTACATCCTTGATTTTTATACTTCACTTTTATTCATGAACTCCGTTTATTAAACAAACTTTTTTCGAAGGTTCATTTCCTTTGGACTTGGGATTCTATGACCAAGATGGTCCAGAATGGCTGGCAAAGTAATACCGAGTTGGAGACTTTTGAACGTTGAATCGACAATTACAATCAAAAGAACAATGGGTGTCTAACCCAATTTCAACAAATTCGCTTTCTTGAGCATTGGGAGCACCACGTAAGCAATCATTAAAATATACTCCCTCTGTTCCTTTATGTTCTTCCCGTTTGGGAAATGGTGTGGAAATTAAGAAAATGGAATCTTGTAATGATTGGGTGTAAGAATAATGATTGAATGTAAGAGAAAGTAATAAAGTACTAGTAAAAGAAAGTAATAAAGAAATGAAGGAGAGAGAAGATATTTTTAATAAAGTAATAAAAAATCATAAAAGTGGGGTTGGGTGGGTGAATAGGGAAATGTGAATGAATTAAATAAGGGATAGTGGGGAATTTTATGGTAAAAAGGTATGTCCAAAAAAGAAAATGGGAAGAACATATAGGAACGCCCGAAATAAAAACGGAAGAACAAAAAGGAATTACAAACTTTTCTATAAGGCGGTCTTACACAAAAGACTACCTTGGTTAAGCAATGGAACCAATTAGTTAAGCACTGAAACCAATTAGTTAAGCAAATGAATTAATTAGTTAAGCAATTGAATCAATTAATTAAATAATGTAACCAATTAGTTAAGAAATTGAACCAATTAGTTAAGCAACCAAAGTGGTCTTTCCGGTAAGGCGGTCTTACACAAATGTTGCCGAAAAGGAATGGAGGGAGTAACAAATAAAAAAGAGATTTACAATTACTTTTAGAATTAAAATATTCTAGGCCACATAAGTAATAAACAACATAAGCGTCACATATAGATTTATCAAAAACTAATTAACGAGTGGGATCGAGGATACAATTAAACCGATAGATAGAGGCTCCTCTAAAACTTAAATTGTTTGAGTTTGTACCACCATATAAATTTATACATTCACATTTTACTCACAACACTAGCCAGAAGCACGTGACATGCACGTGTTGGCTTGACGTACATTTATAATTTTTACCACTTGTACGGAGTATTAATTAATTTTTTTTTCTATTACGTATAACATAAAAGACATTGTTTACATCAAACAAAAGTTTATCATTCTTTGCAAGTTAAGAAATGTATATACTTTGCTCCATTAAAAACCGCATGGAGCTATTCACATTTACAAAAAAGAAAAATAATTACATGTACATTCTCCGTTTCTTTTTAAATGCATCATTTTAACTTTTACAATGTTTATATAGTATCTTTAACTTGGATATTTTACTAATATATACAGAGTAATAATCAAATTTTATTACGTAAAATGTTGTTCGATTACTCACAATGCGTATTTTCATAATATCAACTTTTTATAATTTTTACAAATAGAAAATAAAAGATAATTAATGGTCAAAATTATGCAAAGACAAATGTGCCGGTCTAAGTGATACATTTAAAAAGAAATGGAAGGAATATTATTTATAGGCTAGGAGGGCATTAAACTACAGTTACATAGTTGTAGCTTAGAGCCATTTAAATTTATGAGTGAGCGCTAGCTAGCTTCAATGACATATGTAAAAAAAAAAAAAAAAAAATTACTCTCTCTCTAAAAACCCCTTCTCCCAAAAACTCAAACCCTAGCCGCCGCCACCGCCCTTAGCAGGCTCGTTGGTGGCCGGAGCACCTCTGCTCGCTCAGGTCGCCGGCGAGCCTGCTAATTTAGCGCTTCACCGTTCCTAGTGAGTTAATCTTTGTAGATCATGTAGTTTTCCGGCCGAGAAGTGAAAGAGGAACCAAGCCGCCACCGTCTCGCGGTTTTCCCATCCTCTTAGTTCGTCGATCTCGCCGGATTTCTTGTTCAGAATTAGTCATCTCTGTCGTGTTCAAGTGTGGAGTTGCTGTGTTCAAATAAGGAATTATTAATCAGATCAAAGTTCACAACCTCGGTGTCCTATCTCCAAAGCTAACCCAAGCGCCGCTGACGATAATCTCGCCGGTAAAGGTAAAAGTTTAGGGTTAGGGTTTCTTGTTTGGGTTAGGATTTTGCTAGTTTAGAGGCTTATTTGATCTGATTTTGGATTGACTACTTTACCGGATTTAACCTTGTCGCCGCCGTCTTGTGGTGTCGGAGTAACCCGATCTTGACGGTAAAGGTAAAGATTTAGGTTGTATTGGTATTAGTTGTAGTCGTTTTTCTTGAAATCCTAGTTGTCCCTAATTGGTTTAGGGATGTGCGTGGCTTTCTCCATGTGTTGCTTGTTTTTCGACAGGGTTGATTCGTTTTTGAGTTTGTTTATCTTTAGTTCTTGTTGGTTTTGGTGGGTTGTAGTGTGTTGGTTCTCTTTATTTTCGTTGGATGTGTTCCTATATGAGGTTGTTGCATTTGTTGTTAAACACATGTTTTTGGTTGTGGTTGTATTAAGGTGTCCTATGTGGGATAGCCTTTGTTGGAAGATTGATGGAGAAAAGTTGGGATTAGTTAATAGGTTGTTGGAGGCAGTGATAATAGATGTTGTTTCCTCTTTCACAGATTGAAAGTCATTATGTGGAGGAGAGGGGTTGGGATGTAAGTTGAGGGAAGAAGGTATGTGTGGGAGGGGGTTTTGGTATTCATGGGTCATGGTTGTCTGTTCGCTGTTGAGATTAACTAATGTTAATTCTCAATTTAGGTTAGCGATGACTTTGTTTATCGCTTTCAAAAACTTTTATTTCAACGCTGCTCCCCGTTCTACGGGGGTTCATATCATGCTTTCCGAGTCACTTTTGGTGATTCTTATAGCTTGTGAGCAAATCTCAGGCTCTTTGCAACCGGCTCGTGTCGTTACTACTCTTCTACTTCTTTCCTTGTATGTCAAGTTTTACAGGTTCTTAAGGTCGCCTTCAATAGTTTACCTCCCCAGCAAATCAGTCTTCAAGGAACTCACTAAAAAAGGCTTTGGCACGCTATGTGTGGTCTGGCGTTGTAAACAAAGCCAAGTCAACAATCGAGGGTCCAACGGAGAAGAGCCTATGCATTTAGTTTGTTTTGTAGTATGTGTAATGGTCTATAAAGACCCTAATACTTTGTTTAGTGTGTAAACTTTTTAATTTATGTAAAATTAAGCCTATGTCAAAAAAAAAAAAAAAAAATGACATATGTGAGTGTTACTGATATGTATAAATGATTTGAATTTTATTTTGAGCAATTGTATATACCCCGTATGAAGTTTCTTGATTTGTAATTGCATGCATAGTAGGATGTCTAAATAATCAAGATTGCAAGTTCATTTAATTTCGCTAGTTATAAACATGTTAGAAATAATGTCTCAAAATTATCTTGAGAACTTCCTACCGTTACACTGATACTTAATACCTTCGTTTCAAAATGATCTTTATAATTACATTTTCCGTTTTAATCTGTTTCAAAATGTTCTTTAAATTGTGCTTTATACTATTTTTGGACATGAAAATTTACTACCCTACCCAACAACATTTACAACTTAATTTTCCACTCACTTTATCTTACTGTATTCATTTCTTTCTTACATTCCCACCTTTCTACACATTTATCTTATTTTATCTATATTTTATTATATTCAACCACATTTTTTACACAATTTTTTTTTTCCTATTAATATTTGTGCAAATTGGAACTGTAATTATCATTATGAAATGGAGGTAGTAATTAATTACAATATCATGAGATTAATAAAGAGTAAACTACTACCGATCACTCATACTTACTGCGTTTCATAAATATCGTATGTTAATAAACAAAATAATAAAGAAAATTTATAAAGTAGTTGTGTTGCAAGTGAATGACAATATTGTAAATAATAAACTAAATAAGAAGTATAATAGGCCAAAAAAATGATGCAAAACTCATATTGAGTTTCGGCTTTTTTAAGAAGTACTACGTAGATTCTATTCAACTTATTTTTATATTCTTTTGTATTCATAACTTTCCGCTAAACATACGAAGTACGGAGTACTATTTTTATTACACTTTTTTTTATTTCCTTTAATTAATGTCTTCTTACTTTCCAATGCGTAAAAATCAGTAATGCAATATAAATTACAAATGGAAAAGAGGGAATTCGAACCCGAGTCCTGAGATCTAACGTACACAAACCCTCAATTTTTAACCACTAGACTAACACATCATTGGTTATAAATTTTAAATGAAACGGTGGAAGTACTCTCTCCGTCCCTTAATACTCTACCTGTTTTGACCGAACACACTTGCCGATGCACAACTTTGACCACCAATTTCTTTAACTACATATTATAAAAACTTATAAAAATATTAATACTTTGAAAATATATATTAAGATGAATCCAACAATATATTATATACTAACATTTGTTTTCATATACTAGAAATAAAATAGAGTCAAAATGAATAGTGTGAATAGTGCAAAAAGTCAAAACAGGTCGAGTATTAAGGGACGGAGGGAGTATATATCAATTCATTTGTACCCTTTGTCCCTTAACAATGTAATTTGCACAACCAATCCCCAAACTACGTACCCAACCACATCATCTAGGATGAGGCCACCATATATACGTCCAAACTTTGAATGGAGTTGTTCAGCCGCCAACGCTGAACCAGCTCAGGCGACCTCCATCAAGTCATTTAACCCCATCATTAGTTCTTCTACCATGTATAAATTGAATAAATAATTTATTTATTATTTTATTCACGTGATAAAAATTAAAAGGCAAATTTGTCAAACATTACCTTATAAAATTAATTATTTGTAAAAATTACCTTATAAAAAAAATGTTGCAATTAACTACCTTACAAAAAAATTATGTTGTAAGATACTACCTTTTCCCGAATTACGAACGCTTGATCGATATTCCGAGATTGACTTTACAATATACTACCTCTGTTTCAGAAAGTTCTTTACGCTTTGGAAAATGTGTCCAAAGTATGAAAACTTTGACCGTAAATTCCCACTATTATATACATCAAAACGTTACATGTAAAATCTTGTTAGAATGGTCTCGGTATGTACTTTCAGAATATCAACTTTTTATAATTTTTCCACGTACGAAATTGGATATATTAGTAGTTAAATACTGCATTGGAGTTCGTGCAAATAGTAACTGTAAAGAACTTTCTGAAACGGAGGTAGTATATGTCACGTGCTATTTAATTACGTATTTCCCGTTAGATGTCGCGTAAGATGCACCTAGTAAAGTCAACGTCGTAATTGTGAATTAATGCTCATAATCCGGCCAAAAGTAGTATCCTACAACATAACATTTTTATATAAGGTAGTTTATTACAAATTTTTTTATATAAGGTAGTTTTTCGCAAAAATCATATTTTATAAGGTAGTTTTTGACAAATTTACCAAATTAAAAATGATAGGAAATCATACAATAATTAAAAACACAAAAATACCGACAAAAAAAAAAAAAAACCAACTTTTAAAACGGTTTACTTCCCTCCACTTACTCGCTAACCTTACCCAAAAAAAAACTCCATCACCCAAAACTCATCCATTACCAATTCCCAATTGCCAATTGCCAATTGCCATGGCACTAGAAGCAGAACTACCAGTACTAGGACTCTCAGAAAATGGGCCCACATGGAAACACCTCCTAGGCTCCAACAACTGGGACGGCCTCTTGGAACCCCTTAACGAGGATCTCCGCCGTCTGATCCTCCGTTGCGGCGACTTCTGCCAAGTCACATACGACACCTTCATCAACGACCCTAATTCTGAATACTGTGGTGCTAGCCGCTACGCTAAGGCTGACCTCCTACAAAAAACATCCTTCCCTGGTGGATCGGACAAGTATGATGTGGTTGGATTCCTATACGCCACTGCTCGTGTTGGTGTTCCTGAGGCTTTTCTGTTGAAGTCGAGGTCGAGGGAGAAGTGGGATAGGGAGTCCAATTGGATTGGTTACGTCGTCGTATCGAAGGATGAAGTCAGTAAAGAGATTGGAAGGAGGGAGATATATGTGGCTTGGAGAGGGACTATTAGAGATTATGAATGGGTTGATGTTCTTGGTGCTGACCTTCAGTCTGCTAAATCGTTGTTGCGTACTCAACAAAATCCTCCTGGTAAAAAAAAAATTTAACTTTTGATTATAATTTCTCTTTATTAAAGAACTTGACCGATTGGTTGGAAAAAAAAACTAGATCATTATTATTTGCACCTTTTCTAATACGGAATAATAAATTAGCTTTAATTTTGGGACAAATTGTTTTTTACCACCTAAAAAATAATTAAAACTTGTTTTTTACCACCTAAAAAACGAAAAAAATAGATGAAACCTTTATGTATGGCTACCTAATTCAAGTTTCCTCCAATTTATACATTCCTTGTGTGATTTTCTTTAACTCTTTCCCCCTTCGCTATTTACTTCCATTAAATTTTGTCAATTTTATAAATTAATGGTGGTGAAAAATTATGTAAATTAATTGAAAATAAGGAAGCGGGGGAAGAAAATAGAGTTAAATACATTAAATCGTAGAAGAATAGAACATATTAGAAGTATTACCGTTATTGTGACCCCTACATATCATTTTCATCTATTTTTTCCATTTTTCAGGTGGTAAAAAATAATTTTTAAATTTTTTTAGGTGGTAAAAAATAATTTTTCGATTTTTTTAAATGGTAAAAAAAAATTATCCTTAATTTTGTAGAGCTTTAACTTGAAAAATATAGCACCCACAAAATTTGCTTGAAAATGTAAACAAAAGTTGAAAAATACTTCATTCGATTCTTTATTGTTGCAACATACCTCCCTACACGGTATTTAAGAAATGTGGTATTTAAGTGGGGTCACAACCACTTTAGTTACATTACTTACTTCATCTTAAGTGTAAAATTGTAACTTTTGGTAAAAAATGATTCTATTTTAGGTGTGTTGCAACTATTGTTACATTTCCATTTTAGGAAAATGTTGCAACTATATAAAAATGGAGTAAGTAATAGTAATTGAAAAGTAGTCAACCAGTAGCAACCCACCGCCTTAGGCGAGATAATCTCCCGTGGGAGTTTGCATGGGTACCTCGATGGGCAGTATCCCTCCTAGTTGAGATTTTTTCCATTCCCAAGGCTCGAACCCGAGACCTTGGTTAAGGAGCAAGAGGCCCTTAACCACTCATGCCAACCTCAATTGATGATTAGAAAGCTAATGTGACATTCTATAGATATAAGATGATTTAGCCAATCATTGGAGTACCAAACAAAGGATTAAAAACATAAAGACCAAAGTCAATACACATTTAATTGTACGTTTTTTGTTTTTAATTTTTCATTTTCTCCGGAATATAAAACTAAAATCAAAATATAAAACCACAAAAAAGAGTTTCCCGTTCTTTTGCTGACTTTCAAAAAATCAACGAGTTATGATTATAGAGTATTTTTAATTAGTTCCTGATTCAAAATCAAAAACAGAAAACCGGTACCAATAATTAGAAAACAAGTTGACAGGCATCATTATTTCGTAACATCATAATCAATCGAATCACAGATGAAGTGCCAGCAAAAATATTGGACTCAGCAGCACCATCAACAAACAATGGCACAAACAATCCGCAAGGTATGTATCCACGGCAATTTCTATTGTTATCGGTAAAATATTTAGAATGATGTCCCGTATAAATTGAAGGTACATGCGTACGACCGTTTGTACCATATATGGAGTACTACGGAGTACTCCCTCCGTCCCTTAATACTCGCACCGTTTTTCTACTTGACACGCTTGTCAATGCATAACTTTGACCACCAATATCTTTAACTATATATTATAAAAACTTGTGAAAATATTAATATTTTGAAAATATATATTAAGATGAAGCCAACAATATATTACTACCTCCGTTTCAGAAAGTTCTTTACAGTTACTATTTGCACGGATTCCAATGTAACATTTAACTACTAATATATCCAATTTCGTATGTGAAAAAATTATAAAAAGTTGATATTCTGAAAATATATACCGAGACCAATCTAACAAGATCTTACATGTAACGTTTTGATGTATATAATCGTGAGCATTTACGGTCAAAGTTTTCATATTTCTGACACATATTCCAAAGCGTAAAGAACTTTCAGAAACGGAGGAAGTATATACTAACATTTATTTTCAAATACTAGAAATAAATTAGGGTCAAAGTGAATTATGTGAATAGTGTAAAAAGTCAAAACGGTGCGAGTATTAAGGGACATAGGGAATACTATCTCTTTTTCATATCCATATACCATAGGTCATAGACTCATAGCCTTAGTGTATCTTCTTATATAGCTTCAGCTATACAGTTTTAACTTTTAAGTAACACTTAACTAGTTTACTGTCCTCCTATTGGCAGGAACGAATTTTTTTTCGTGGATCATGTCATGGTTTCAACAAAACTCTAACAAAAATCCAGGTACAATAATAACTTATATACCTTGGCTTCATTAAGATATCAATCACATAAGGGATTAATTAATTGTTTAATTTATATGGATTACTTCGTAGCCATTTAGTTATTTTAGCAGGGTATGTATTTAGGTGATTCAAAATCAATAATTATTATTTATAAATAGTAAAAATTACCTGACATAATCGTAAATAAATTGGCTTTTATAAGATGAGACTTAATTATTCATTAAAATTTGACTTTTTATTCATTCAAATTTATTTATTTAATTTACTTTTTGTTCTTTTTATTATTCTCAACTTTTCCTTTCCTTTGCTTTTCTTATCAATTTAATTACGAAAATGGCATGAGATCTGCACTATTAATAAATTACAGTTATTTCAATAATTAATCATTAGGAAAATGAGTCATCTTGTGGAGCAATTTGGCCGGTTTTGTTTGTTTAATATGATTTTGATAATTATGGTTTGATTTGTATGTTGTAATCCGTCAGACAACGAAGATCCAAAAGTAATGGCAGGTTGGCTAACATTATACACATCCGAAGATCCAAAATCCCCATTTACAAAACTAAGTGCAAGAACACAACTGTTGACCAAACTCAAACAACTCATCGATCAATACAAAGACGAAGAAATCAGCATCACATTCGCCGGACACAGTCTAGGAGCAACACTATCCATCGTAAGTGCTTTCGACATCGTTGAGAATCTCACCACCGACATCCCGGTAACCGCCATCGTTTTCGGTTGTCCAAAAGTCGGCAACAAGGCGTTTCAAAAGAGATTTGAATCTTACACTAATCTTAAGGTCCTTCACGTAAGAAATGTGATTGACTTGATCCCTCTATACCCGTTCAAACTTTTAGGGTACGTAAACATAGGTACTGATCTCGAGATCGATACGAGGAAATCCAAGTTCTTAAAGGACTCGAAAAACCCTAGTGACTGGCATAATTTGCAGGCAATATTGCATATTGTGAATGGTTGGCAAGGAGTTAAGGTAGAGTTTAAGCTTGTGATTAAGCGAAGTATTGCGTTAGTGAATAAATCTTGTGATTATCTTAAGGAAGAATGTTTGGTTCCTCCAGCTTGGTGGGTTGAAAAGAACAAGGGTATGTTGTTGAATCAGGATGGAGACTGGGTTTTGGCTACTCCTGAAGAACTTCCTACTCCTGAATTTGCCTAATTTCTTTTACTTTAAGGGTTTTATTTTGGTTGTTGTTATTGTTATTTCTTTAATTTATTACTAGGTGAGTACTTTATATGTCACTATATTTATTTTATATCAATTGTGTGTTGGTTCAGCAGTGTCTGAGCTGAATTTGGTAGGACGGATCGCATGTTCGATCCCCCTGCAATAACAATTGGGAGGGGACTGGACATATCCACACATAACTCACCCCGAATTCAAATTAGTCTTAAGGGTGAACTAGGTGAACAAAAAAAAACTATATTTATTTTGTAATTCCGATCCCCTCGAATAAAAAACTTATTTTGTAATCCTCGATATGGTTTACTATTTATTTTTATTTTTACTTTTATAGTGTATAAGTGTATACGTGTATGGTTTACTATCTTATACTACTGCGCTTCATAATGTTTTTTATATTATGTTTTATACTCCGTATTACTTTTAGACAAAAAAATTACTATCTTCCCTCTTATGCCACAACCTTTACAACTTCCCACTCATTTTCCCTTATTTTATTTTTTTTTACATTCACCCACATTTTACACATCTATCTTACTTTATCAATATTTTATTATATTCTCCCACTTATTTTCACACACTCTTTTTTTTGTCTTAATATTTGTGCAAACAATAATCGTAAAGATCATTATATATGAAATAGTGGTAGTACTCTATATCACGAGTTCGGATCCTCTAGAGTTTTAATATAACTCTTGAAATGGTTGATTCATTACTATGTAGACATCGACGGATTCAAAAACAATTTAGAAAAAACAAAATGATTTTCCAATTAAGGAAAACAAGAATTTTGAGGGGGAAAGAATTAAAGAACCAAAGCTAAAATGGCAAATTAGTGTTAGGCATGAAATAATTAAAGAATCAAAGAATTAAAGAATCAAATAATTAATACTAATCCATACAGTAATTTATTTTTCATTTATATTTTTTTATTTGTTATTACGTTTTACTTCGTACTTAATACAGAGTATTTATTAAAAATGAATAAAAGCCATTAAATATCCTTAAATTAATGTCATTTTACATAGCTATAGCCAAAAGCCAACAACTGATTTTATCAAACATATTCATAAACAATCAATAGTCAAACATCAAACAAAGGCAGCCAACTTAAACAACCAATCAAACTAGCCAAGTAAAACACAATTGGGTCATAACCATGATGATTCATATATTTAAACAAACCACTAAATGCATCAGCAATTACCACCAAGCTACAACTTTATTTTTCTATTATAAATCATCATAGTAATAATATACGTAGTACTACATTCGTTTCAAAATGATATTTACACTTTTTGTTTTAGTCAATTTCATAATATTTTTTACACTTTGCTTTATTCTATTTTTGGACATGAAAATTTACCATCTTACCCCTTTTACCCCAACATTTGTAATTTTTCACTCACTTCGTCTTACTTTATTCATTTTTTTCTTACACATACCCACAGTTTTACCCATCTACCACACTTTATCCATATTTTACTAGATTACGCCCCGCACAAGCACGAATATTTGAAAATTGAATAAAATATTTAACTGAAATATGTATCCCTTAAATCTATTGCGTAATTAATAAATCTCGAACATACTCATTTTATCATATTATGCGGGTGATGTTCGTCATTATGCTTTTGTCGCTTCTCGTTTGCAGTCTTTTGGTTTGCAGACAAAGCTTCTACGGCATGTTGGAATTGTTGGTCCTGGTCGAGCATTTGAAGATGCGTTGAGTCTGTTTAATAGAACGGTGGAGTATGACATTCTTAGTAACCCTAGTGAGGTCGCTGCCCCCAAACTCATGAAGAAATTGGAAGATATATATTTCACAAAGGTTACTGCATCTGCAGAATCCACCTTCTCTTTATTTTCTCGACAATCGGCTTTGTAGAAATCGCAGCAAGGAGATCACACATCTACTTGGCTTCGTGCGGTCCCCATATCAGGTTTGAGACACACGATGAATGCTAAGGCTTACCAATGTGTGTTGTGTTATCGGTTGGGGGTTCCTTTGTTCTCTGTTATGGCGCCATGTTATGCTTGCTCCAGGGTCTTTGCAGGAGATATCTTCGGTGATCATGCGGTGTCATGTGCTGGCATCGTAGGTACTAAGAATCGGCATAATGTAGTTCGGGGTACCGTTGTTGATGTTTATTATCGGTCTGGGATCTTGGCGCGGAAAAAGGTTGATATTGGTCTATCTGGAGGGAACGATGGAGCTCTACAACCTGCAGACGTGTTGCTCTACTCTTGGGATCGGGGATGTGATGTATGTGTTGACTTGACGGGATCTTCTCCATTAACACAATCTGGGTTGTCTGGCTTTGTCCCGGATCGGGTTGTGGCTGATGCGGCTATTCGGAAGCGTGTCAAGTACGAAGCATGTTGTCGGGCAATTGGTTAATTATGGCTTTCTTCCGTTCTCTCTCTCCTCTTTGGGGGAGCTGGATAAGGATGTTGTTGCGTTGCTGAAGCGGGTTCAGAAGTTCTCTAGGACTCAGGACATTGGGGTTCGTGTTGCTGCTCATATTTTTACCAGGATAGGCTTTGCCATAGCCAGAGGAATGGGGGCCCGGATTGTATCTCGGCTTCCCACTAATTATTTGTAAAATGATTGACTTTGTTAGCATTTGATTTATAATAATAAATAAATAATAATAGCAATAATAATAATAATAATAATAATAATAATAATAATAATAGCAATAATAATACTCCCTCCGTCCCGGAACACTCGACCCGGTTTGACCGGCATAGAGTTTAAGGGAATTGAATTGACTTATTTAATTTAATAGGTAGTAGTTGATAGTGGGGTATTATTTTAATGTAGTTAGTGGGAAATGTGTAAAGGGGTGGGGTTGGGGAGAGTAGGGGTTGAATTTTTAATTATTTTTTGTATGGAATAGGGGGTAGGTGGGTAAGTAGGGGTGGAGTGAGAAATGATATAATATTGTTAGAATATTTCCATTTTTAGAAACAGGTCAAGTATTAAGGGACGGCCCGATAAGGAAAACAGGTCAAGTATTCCGGGACGGAGGGAGTAATAATAATAATAATAATAATAATAATAGCAATAATAATAATAATAATAATAATAGCAATAATAATAATAATAGTAATAATAATAATAATAGGAATAATAATAAGAATAATAATAATAATATTATCAATAATAATAATAATAACAATAATAATAATAATAGTAATAATAATAATAATAATAATAATAATAATAACAATAATAATAATAATAATAATAATAATAATAATAATAATACATAGACTTTAAGAAACAAATAATGACGTAACATAGTACATTAACATAAATAACACAAGATTTTAATTAATTATTACTCTGTTTTGGCTTATGAGAACAATTACATTTTTTCATCTTCATTGTTCTGCATGCTTGAGCCTTCATCCCCTTTATTAGCATTACTCTCCTCATTCAGATTCTCTTCATCTTCGTTAGTTTCTTTGTATTATAAAATAACATAATTCTATAGGAAAATAACATTGGTTTAAAAGTGTTTGTCTCTAAATTTTAAACGGCTTATGTTGCAAATTTACATTAAATTTGAATCTAATTGACTGAAATATGGTTTAAAAGATAAAAAAAAAAGTTAAAGGTTGAAGAGAAAGAAAATCACATATTAAGTATTAACCTGATTAAGAAACAAATAACACAAAGTGGTACTGACGTAACATACACATAAAATAACACAAGATTTTAATTAATTATTACTCTTTTTTGGCTTGTGAGAACAATTACCTTTTTTCATCTTCATTGTTCTTCATGCTTGAGCTTTCATCCCCTTTATCAGCATTACTCTCCTCATTCAGATTCTCTTCATTCTTCGTTAGTTTCTCTGTATTATAAAATAGCAAGATTTTAAATAATCATTGAAAAACCATAGGTATCATCGAATATACAAAAATAACATAAGTACAAGATAAAGTAACATATATTATGTCATAAATAACATGCGTAGTACAAAATTATGAAAACATGTTAGCTTATAAATTGACGGAAATTACGAACTAAATTTTAATCCATGATGCAATTGTGACATCGTCTTCAAGTTATTCAGAACTACAATTGAACAATTAAAACGAAAAAAAGTCTTAAAAAATTTAGGGTTTCTAAGTCAAAAATTTCAAAAATATGAACAAAAATTAGGAAGAAACTATACAATTATTTAGAAATTAGTGTTACTTACTTTGTACTTTTGAATTCTTTGTGTTTCTGGATGTTTTTCAGGCTACTTTTCTTCAATTTTACTTCAGAAAACTTCAAAAATTGCAAGGATAAATGTAAATGAAGAGGAGACTTTTAAAAAATGTTAATGGAAAGGAGAGATAAAGCTTAAAAATCTCTAAAAATGACGGTTTGTGACAATTATGAAGTGAGAAAGCAGAGAGGAAAGAGAAAGCTTCGAAATGGAAATGAAGCGTAATTTTTCTTTATTTTAAAGCTATTTATACTTATAATTTTGACAGTTATGCTATGTTACTTTTTTTTCATGTCGCATATTACGTCTGTCGTTTCACATGTTATTTTATATTACACAGTGTTTTATGTCACACACATTTTATTTTTTATTCCCTGTATTTTACCCTAAAAGTACCATTTAAACGGTACTGTCGGGTGTATAATTCAGTAGTCGAACTAAAGAGGGCCTAACTTAATTCGGGGAAGACACACAGAAAAGGTTGAAATAAATAGGGACATGCATGTTGTCTACAAATGTAAAGCAGCAAGTGCGGGGCACAAACATAAAATAAAACGACAACATTTACAGTTACCCAGTTATGCTGTGCACCCTTCTCATTTCTCAACCCGAATCGAGAAACAATTAATAACATTCACCACGTGTCACCTTACTCAACATTGGCTTACACAAATTATTGTCCCTTCCTTTTTATTTTTGGTGCACCAAATTATTGTCCTTTAATGGTGCTATCTTCAATTCAATTCAATTCTCCCATACATTCAACTTTCTCTAACCTTCCTTTACATTCCAATCCTCAAGCTCACGCGCCGCAGCTCACCACCTAATTGCCACCACCGTTCCAAGCAGCAGCCCCGCCACAGTCGGCAGTCCGTATCCCGTAACCGCCGCACTTCTGCTACTGCTGAAGTTGCTGGTAATTTCCCTTTCATTTAAAGTTAAGCTTACTAGTTTGAATACAGAGTTTTTTTTTGGGTTTAGTCTCATTTTGTGTTAAAAGTATAATTCATATTTGAGATTTTGAGTATTAGACTAATTATTCAACATTGAAGAGAAATACTAAGACATTGACTAACATTAGATTGGTAGGGCCCAATTGGTTTTAGAATGTGATTAATCTTTTCTCTTGTATGTATTTTTTTTGGTTCTATCGCTTTCGGCGAGTGGACTAATCTTCTCGCGGGAGTTTGCATGGGTACCTCGATGGGCAGCATCCCTCCCAATTGAGACTTTTTCCATTTCCAAGGCTCGAACCCGAGACCTTGGTTAAGGAGCAAGAGGCCCTTAACCACTCATGTCAACCTCAATTGGTTTTTCTCTTGTATATGATTCTGTATGGCCCGGTGACCCGTGACTGTATCACTTAGACTGTGTTTTGAATATGGGTTCTCTTGTGTTTCTCTTAACATTATTGTTAATGATTAAATTGGGGTAATGTGGTGGAGTGTTAATTTGTTCTGGGATAGTGTTGGAATGTGGGTTTGATTTAATTTTGATTACTTGTGGGAATTTTAAGAGAAAGTGTGATGCTATTGGCTTGAAAAGAAAGGGTGCAATGACTTGTATGTCAATGGTATAATTGAATGACTAATTAAGTGGCTTGTTTGACAATGGGTAATAATAATTGTAATGAATTTAAATGTACTACTCGTAACACAATATGATTGTAATAGTAAGTAATTGTTGAATATAGTTCAAAACAATCTTATAGTTAGTACTTGTACAAATATTATGAAAAATGAAATATAGTGTTAAAAAAATGGATGATGATAAAGGTCGCAAGTTGCGACAACATTTTGTTGTCGCAATCTTACGTGTCGCGGTTTAATTGGTACATATAGGCGACACGCAGGGCCGTCCCAAAAATTTTGGTGGCCTATGGGCGAAACAATAAATTGGGGCCCTACGCACCTTAAGTACGTAATTAGTAGAAATAATTTTCCGTAAATGATGTGTACTTTTGATTGAAAAAAATGGATTTATACATTGTCAACTTTTTACTTTCTAAACTGCCAGAAAAAAAAAAATTAACTCTATTAACAACATATGAAGATCATCGTCAAAAAAAAAAAACTAACATATGAAGGTTTAATTTGAACACCTTCGATCTTGTACAATTAAGCATGAATTTTAATATTTCAAACGTTAACTATCAAACTAACATAGCAAAACACAATAAACCTGTAACACCTTAACACCGAGACCTCCACAAATCGCAAAGTTTTTTAAAAGTCATGTATTGAATAGAAAATGATGTAATAGCGAATCGTCCTAGAATTTTAACAAGTGAGTAAAATATTTCAAAGTGCGATAAAATAAGTAAATTGCATATTTCGTAGTCCGTATTCGTAAAAAAAATCAATTTTTCTAAAAAAAATCACAAACTAAAACAGAAGGTGTGATTGAAATAACGAAAAAAGAAGAAAATTTTAGGATTATAAGAGTTGTGTACTCTATATATTTGTGTGTGCTTGATTAAAATTGAGCAATACTAAATAAAACTGAATAAAAAATATTGTTAAAGTTAGCAAATGAGAAATCGAAATTACATTTGGTCAAAAAATTGAAATTACAAAAGATTTTAAAAATATTGAAACTTGTGTGAGAATTTGGCTTTCGTGGGACTTGAACCAGTCACCACTGGCACCAAATTTCTCGCAAACAACCAATGAGCCAATTTAGTTAATACTGCATCTTAACACACGGTAACTTTTTTATAAATTAGCTTTGGACCGATTAAAGAGAAACTTGGGCTTTTTTCGTTGGGCCCTGGGCGAGTGCCCCTTATGCACTGCCCTAGGGCCGGCCCTGGCGACACGTAGGCTAAGAGTCATCATAATATTTTTACTATCAATGCAATATTTTTACTATGAAAATATGTAAATAAGGTAGTCGGTATAAATAAGGAAATAAATTAGAATATTAAGATTTTCCTAGCTTTTTTTGAAACATTTAAAATAGAATATATAAATTAAATATTTTAGTTTCCAGTTTAAATCATGACACATAAACATGCCATGTCATCATTGTGACACGGCTTAAAGGTCGCATGTTGCGACCTTTATCATTTTCGTAAAAAAATATGAGTGAATGTAAAAAAAAAACGAATAAAATAAGAGAAATGGGGTGGAAAGATGTAAATTTTGTGGAAGGGGTAAGAGAGTCAATTTTCATGTCAAAAAAATAGTATAAAGTATAATATAAATAACATTATGAAAAAAATAAAACGGAAAGTGTAAAGATAATTTTTTGAAACGGAGGTAGTACTTTCTAATAAACCCCATTTCTGATTTTTCTGAATCCACCATTGCAGAGAACGGAAAATGAATGTGTTTAGCTTCAGCTTGGTGTTATGGCTTGTTGGAGTTTTCTTTATGCCATTGAACTCCTTCAGAGGTGGAGTTAATCAATCCATACTAGTTTCCGGTAACTACTTTTACTTATATTTTCCATGATTCAAAGATGATGCTTCATAATATACCTCTGTTATGATAAATTTTGCTCTGTCACAGCAAATACTGTCTGATCAGTGTTTTCAATGTTGTCAAAGAAGAAAGATGAGTCCTTGATGTGGGTTCTATACAGGGATGCTTCATGTCTTGTTAGTCCATGCATGCTATATTCATTGTTCAACTTGGTGTTCAATGTTCAATATTAATCTTAAGCATGGAAATCTCGATGACAACCCATTGATTCCTGTTATATTCATCATTAGGATAACACATAGGCTTTAATTACAGGTAGGATGATTGTTGATGGCGATACGATGACAACAAATAGGAATCTGAAGGTAATAACTTATGCAGAGTATGTGTTTTCTGATAATTTCTTGTTGTAATCTGAAAATAATAAGAATTTCCATGATATTATCAGGAAAACAGAAATGGTGGTGAAGTGAGTTTGGAAGATTATCGGCCTGTTGACCCGAGTCCAAGTCGTTCAAAGGCATCTGTAAAACATGGACCAATCCAGCATGGGACTCCTCCTATTTACATTCCCCCAAAGCCTTCTCCTCCTTTTCCAAGTCCCTTCTTCAACCAGGATGGATCTCCTTAACCTTTTAATCAAACTCAAACTGGTTAGCTTAATAATTAATATCCCAATTAGATGCCCAGTGTATATTTCAATCTTACCCTATTCCTGTTGTATTTGGTAATCTAATTTTCTACTCATTTGTACTCCTCATTAGTCACTCTTAATCAACTTTGATAATCAAAAATGAATATCATCACATGCATAATTTGGTATTTGATTTAGCACCTTTTCAACATCATCACCTGAGAGCTCTGGCAAATGATGGACTGAAGACGGTAGCGTGCATTGCTTGTGCTACCGCGTTATCTCTAGTTCTCTGCAGTGAACTTTGCGTTGCCTTCCAGAGTTCTTGATGAGTATTCCAAACATCATATCATCAAGAACAACTATGTATCTTTTTCCAGATTGTTTTTCTTCCAATTTTCCAACTGCTATTTCACTGCTTGCATTTCCATTACTGTTACTGTCAATGAACTCCCAACATTTTGTATTTAATTCTCGTTATGTCAATATCTTCTGATTCAACAATCCACATTCTTTCGGTATAATGATCCTTCACTTTGGTTATTCTCAGTAACTTTTTTGCTGGCACAGATTTTCCAATTCCTGTGACTGACATATCAATTACCTCAAATTCAGTACTCTTGCATGTTCAACTTACTCTAATTATCCAAATAAACACTAGCCACTCTACTACATGCCATATATTATATATAGTATTTATTATTCCTCAGTGTCAAAAGACATTGTGCAATATTACTTCTACTACCTGTACGGGATTATATCCAGAGAGGACAGAACATCAATAACAGAGCAAACCCTGACACCCAGGGCACACCCAAGTCAAAGAAAGACTCTAAACCCCAAGCCAAGTATATGCAGCCCAGGCAGATCAAACCTCCCCAGATCACGTGTAAAGACACAGAGCAGAGCTAGGCAAAGCTGCATCAGTCCAAGAAGGGACCTGCAGGCTAAACGACAACGACAAGGAATAAAGTACATCGCCATCATACACGTGGCGGCATCTAAGTAGGCCAAAGTACAGAATAGTACGCCTATAAATAGCACCCACATCATTTATGATGGGACACATTCTTACACACGGTACTTGCTCCACCTTCTCTCTATATTCCCTCTCTAAAGACTTCTTATCTATTTGCTGACTTAGGCATCGGAGGGGGTTTCTTCGGTTAAACCCCCGAGGTTAGCTCACGTTTGCTCTGCTTGACAGGGCCAAGGCACTCCGGAACGTCCTCCCAGTTCCACACTCGGAACAAGTGGCGCTAGAAGGAGGGGACTTCCCAGACCTTGCCTCTAAAAGACCTACCCTCCCACAAAATGACTGAGTCAAGCGAACCGATAATCCAGCAGATAGAACCACCCACCTCTAGAAACAACCAGAGAATCACAAACGTACCTTTGTTCGGCATGGCTCAGAGTCTTGGTCCGCCAAGAGAGACACCACAACCCAGAGCTATGGCAACCCCCAGCCAGGGCCAGGGCATCCCAGTTCCAACCAGTGCCTCACTAGCACGGTTGGTGGCATAGTTCTCACCCGACCAGATGCGCACAGCCATAGAAGTCCTGACCTTCCTTACCCATACAACACCGCAAGCCCAGGTCATGAGGACAGCCCCAGAGGTTGAGGTTGAGCAGAGGAGGAAACGTCCCAGACCCCAAAACAGTCCGAACGTCTGGAGGAGGAATCTGCAGCAGGAGATGGAAGGGGCTGACAGCCAAGAATATGAGGCAGAAAGTATCACGCCTAGCAGAGCTCAACCCAGAGCGAGAACCGAACAAGCACCCAGCCAGAGGCACCACTCCGGGTCAGGTATGCCAAATCCCACCCGAGCAATAGTTAAACCTGATAATTCCCCTTTCTGTGATGAGATACTCTCGGAAAAAATGGAAAAGATAAAAATGCCCACCTGCAAATATTCCGGAAAGTCAGACCCAACGAATCACCTCTCTGCCTTTGGAGGACACATGATGCTATATACCAACACAGACTCTATGTGGTGTAAGGTTTTCCCTTCCACTCTGGAGGGGATAGCACAGAGCTGGTTCGGTAAAATACCCAAGGGCACCATAACCTCTTTCCGGCAGTTAGCCATCTTGTTTCGCACCCAATATGTGGCAAACATTGCCAGAGAAAGGATGACAGGGGAGCTGATGTCAGTCATCCAAGGACCTCAGGAATCTCTGAGGGAGTACATATCCAGATTCAATATGGAGGCATCGAATATACCCAAGTTACAGCAAGAGGTAGCAGTCCTGGCTATGATGACTGGTCTGCGGGATGGAGAATTCAAGAGTTATCTGGGCAGAAAGTCATTCACAACCCTGGCAGAGGTACTGGGGAAGGCAAATGAATTCATAAAAAGTGAAGAGATTGGCAGAGCAACCTCACGACGATATGTAGCAAGTGAGAACAATTACGGTAGTCAGAGCAGAAAAGAGCCGTACAAAAAAGAATACCCAGACAAAAGGGAAAATCAGCAGCCCAGAAAAGATTGGCACGGGCAGGTCAGAGGAAGGGGTAGTGAGTTCAAAACTGAAAAGCGAGGCAAATTCAACGAATACACTCCTCTGGTTGCATCCAGAACCCAGATTTTTGCTATCAGCAAGGAGGATGAGAAATGACAGAGACCACCGAAAATGTACAACAAATACAGGGACACGAAGAAGTACTGTGATTTTCACAAGGATCATGGTCATCTCACAGAGGAATGCACTCACCTGAAAGATAACATTGAGGACCTGATCCGAAGGGGGTACCTAACACAATTTAAGGCAAAGAGCTCATACAGCAGGACCTACGAAAACAGGGATGATGAGGGTCGATTTGATAACAGGAAGACAGAGCAAAAACAGAACCACCCAGCAGAGCAGAAGAGGTCGAATGATATACTGGTCATAACAGGAGGACCAGTCTACGCTGGTACTACAGCCAGCGGTGCTAAGGCCAGTGTGAACGAATTTAAACACCAGGTTAATTACCACAACTCAGGAAAATGGCCTGCCCCTCCAAAAATCCCACAGTGCACTTTTACAGAAGATGATTGTAAGGGCATAATTTATCCTCATGATGACCCAATGGTGTTAGCTCTGGATGTGGCTAACAGAAAAATCCATCGAATCCTGATAGACGGAGGAAGCTCTGCAAACATTCTATTCTGGCCAGCTTTCCAAGAGCTGCAGATTGAAGAGAAGCACGTAAAGCCAGTTAGCTACCCAGTAATTGGTTTCACAGGAGCAACGGTGATACTAGAAGGAATAGTTAGCTTACCTGTCCAAATTGGGCAGGGGAAAGATATCAAGGATGTCATGGTTGATTTCATGATAATCAAGGTACCCGCAGCATACAATGCCATTCTGGGCAGACCATTTATTCATGATGCAGGAGCAGTGGTGTCTACTTATCACCTCACCATGATGTACACAACGAATGATAACAGATCAGCTAAGGTCAGGGGAAACCAAGAGCAGGCTAAGAGATGCTACCACACAGCCCTGAAACAGCCACCCAGACCCCCGCCCCTGGCAGAGGCAGACATTCCCTTGTCCAGAAAGAGAAAGAGAGCAGAGCGTAAAAAAGACGCACTACTGGACATGGAGAATTTTGAGCATCGTGAAGAAGGACTGTTAAAACCAGCCCCAGCAGAAGAAACAGAAGAGATAGAGCTGGAGGAAGGAGTAGAGGACAGAACAGTCCGAATTGGCACAGATATAGACCTTTCCCTGAGGGTAAATATCATCGGTCTGTTGCGAGAGCACGCGGACATATTTGCCTTCTCTGCCGACGAAATGCCAGGGATTGATCCCAACGTCATGGTCCACAGGTTGAATGTTAACAGAGAAGTCAGACCGGTGAAACAGAAGAAGAGAGCTTTTTCGACAGAGAAGAATGTAGCCATCCAGGAAGAGATCAGCAAACTATTAGCAGCCAAATTCATAGAAGAGTGTGACTACCCGGAATGGTTGGCTAATGTTGTGATGGTAAAGAAAGCAAATGGTCAATGGAGGATGTGCGTAGACTTTACAGACCTAAACAGGGCTTGTCCGAAGGATTGCTACCCGCTACCCAGAATAGATCAACTGGTGGATTCCACCAGCGGGCATGCCCTGCTGAGTTTCATGGATGCCTTTTCGGGCTATCACCAGATCAGTTTGTTAGAATCAGACCGGAAAAAAGCCGCCTTCATCACAGACGCTGGAGTTTACAACTACAGGGCTATGCCATTTGGTCTAAAGAACGCAGGGGCCACATACCAGAAACTGGTAGACAAAATATTCGCAGGACAAAAAGGCCGAAACGTGGAGGTGTTTGTAGATGATTCCATAGTCAAGAGCAAAAAGGAGGGTGATCACATTAAGGATCTGAAGGAAACTTTTGCAACATTGAGGCAATTTGGTATGAAATTAAACCCAAAAAAATGCGTGTTCGGTGTTAAGTCTGGAAAATTTTTGGGATTCCTGGTCAGTGAAAGAGGAATTGATGCCAACCCAGAAAAAGTAGAGGTCATACTCAACCTACCAGAACCAAGAAACATACGAGACATCCAGAGGTTGACTGGGAAAATGGCAGCACTCACCAGGTTCATCAGCAAGTCCGCGGACAAGTCTCTCCCCTTTTTCCAGGTGCTAAAGGGAAACAAAACATTTAAGTGGGGAGAGGAGCAAGAGAAAGCATTCAAGGAGGTGAAGAACCATTTGAAAAGCCTCCCAACCATAGCCAGACCAGAAGTGGGGGACATATTACAGCTATACATCTCTGCCTCCAAGAAAACTGTAGCAGCAGCTCTGGTAGTCGAGAAGGATAAAATCCAGCAGCCAGTCTACTTTGTCAGCCACATCCTCAACCCAGCAGAACAGAGGTACCCCCTGATTGAAAAAATGGCCTTCGCCATCATGATAGCTGCCAGGAAATTGAAACCATACTTTGACGCGCATAAAGTGCAAGTGTTGACTAATCAGCCTTTAGAGAAGTCATTGCAGAGGCTAGATACCTCTGGTAGACTCCTGAAATGGGCAGTGGAACTCTCAGAATATGACATCGAGTACAAACCCAGAACCGCCATAAAAGCACAGGCACTGGCAGATTTCATTGCAGAGGCATCATACGAGGAGGAGGAAGAACCATTGGGGACTTGGCAGATCTCAGTAGACGGCTCCGCCGCAGTCACAGGGTCGGGCGCAGGTATCATAATGGTGTCACCAGAAGGCAACATTTTCGAATATGCTATAAAATTTAAATTCAAAGCTTCAAATAACGAAGCAGAGTATGAGGCGGCAATCGCAGGAATCCAGATGTGCAAAGCAACAGATGCTAAGAAAATAGTGCTCAAAACCGATTCACAGCTGGTGGCCAGCCAATATAGAGGTGAATATGAAGCCAGAGAACCGTCTATGCAGAGGTACTTGGCCTTGATGAAAGAAGCAGTAGCCCAGCTAGAAAGCTTTGAGATTCAACTGGTTCCCAGGGCAGAGAACAGTCAAGCAGACGCCCTATCCAAGTTAGCAAGTTCGACGCTACAGGACTTGGAAAGAACAGTGATGGTAGAGGTCCAGGAAGAAAAGAGCATTGACAAAAAGCCTGCAGTCAACTTCATTGACACTGAGCCACAGTGGTATGACAGTATAGTCTCATATAAGCTGGGAAGGGGCCTTCCCACAGCAGAGCAAGAGCAGAAAAAAGTAAAACGAAACGAGCATTGGTTCGTCATTTACCAGGGTAAACTGTACAAGAAATCATTTTCGTTGCCTCTGCTGAGATGCATATCAGCAGAGGAGTCACAACGAGTCATTGAGGAAATACACGAGGGAATATGTGGAAACCACATAGGCGGCAGGACATTAGCCTTGAAAGCTCTCAGAGCAGGATATTATTGGCCAACCATGGTAAGTGATTCTCAAGCATATGTTAAAAAGTGCGACAAGTGCCAGAAATTCGCCCCAGTGATCAACCAACCCTCTAATGACTTACAGCCAATCATCAACCCCATACCATTCGCCCAGTGGGGAATGGATATTCTGGGACCATTCACAGCAGCAAGCGGGGGAAGAAAATTTCTGATCGTGGCAGTTGACTATTTTACTAAGTGGATCGAGGCAGAGCCCACTAAAAGCATAACAGCCAAGCGGATGAAGGATTTCATCTGGAAGAACATTGTGACAAGGTTCGGCATCCCAGAAAGTTTGGTCTTCGATCATGGAACACAGTTCGACTGCACTCCTATAAAGGATTATTGCGCTGAACTAAGAATAAAATTCGCATACGCATCTGTGTGCCATCCCCAGAGCAATGGTCAGGCAGAGGCAGGAAATAAACAAATCCTGGGAGCACTGCGAAAGAAGGTAGAAGATTTTAAGGGTGCATGGGCCGACCTTATTCCAGATATCTTATGGTCCAACAGGACCACTGAAAAAGAAGCAACAGGAGAAAGTCCTTACAAACTAGCTTTTGGGGCTGAGGCGGTCCTGCCTGTCGAAGTGGGTCTACCTAGCTTTAGAGTGCAGTACTATGAGGAAGGCACTAATGAGCAGCGTATGAGGGAAGCATTAGATCTCTTACCAGAAGTCAGGCTGCAAGCAGAACTCAAGTTGGCAGCAAACAAAGAAAAAATGAGCAGGGCATACAACAAGAGGGTAAAGCACAGACCTATGCAAGTGGGGGATCTGGTCCTCAGAAGAACAGCTGCCACTGGAAAGGGAAAGGCAGAAGGAAAATTCTCTGCCAATTGGGAAGGACCTTACCAGATCACAAAAGAGGTAGCCCCAGGCTCATACCATCTAATGACGATGGAAGGAAGAGAATTGAAGAATAGCTGGAATGCCAACATGCTAAAGAAATACTATGTATAGACACAAGAAGTTAATACTATAACAAGGCAATAGAAGCCAGAGTAGTTCTTCACTTTTGTAATTTTCCACGCTTACAAGCATAATAAAAATTGGCCCAGCTACCTTCGATAAGAAGAAAGTGCGTCAGGTCTCTTGGAAAAGTAAAAGGTGAACGGCTAAAACTCGTAAAAAAAAAAAAAGGGGGAAACGCTACCCACGAATAACTTGGTCTGATCAACCAAGTTATTGGGTAAGTTTTTTCTCAACGAGATTTAAGCAAAAACGTTTCTCGAGCTTTGTCCTGGCCAAAGCCAGGACAATTCAATAATACGCAGCCAAAGTAGGCTGGAATAAATATGAAGATACTTTTTGAGCTTTGTCCTGGCCAAAGCCAGGACAATTCAATAATACGCAGCCAAAGTAGGCTGGAATAAATATGAAGATACCTTTTGAGCTTTGTCCTGGCCAAAGCCAGGACAATTCAATAAGGCACAGCCAAAATAGGCTGAAGCAAATGCGAAAACACTTCTCGGTTTTTGTCCTGGCCAAAGCCAGGACAACTCAACAATACACAGTCCAAAACAGGTCGAGGCGAATATAGAAATACTTTTTGAATTTTGCCCTGGCCAAAGCCAGGACAATCAAGCATGCAAAGTGGGTCAAATGGAAATATGGGGGAAACAAAACAATAAAAAAAAAATAGCAAGCAAAAAGCAACAAGGTAAAAGGCAGCATAAGCTCGACGAGTTAACAAACAACGGGACCGGCGGCTATACCTCAAAAACTTATGCAATGTACAGCCCTACAAAAATGGCCACTGTTGATCAAAACTAAAAACGATAAATATTATCCCCAGAAACAAATTCTTACTCTCCACGCAGGGAGGACAAAAACAACCAGAAAAAATAAACTACGCATTGGCTGAGGTAGTGCAAGATGAACATGGGGACAGCCGCCTGTGCCATTATTGCCCAACATCATCTTCAGCATCAGACAGAGGCAATTCCCCAGGGTGAACATTTTCAACACAATGATCAGGCACCCCATCATCTTCTGGCACCGCACCGCCCGCAGCTAGAGACGCTTGCTCGGCCTCCCTCTTCTTTCTCAAAAGCTCAACATGGAGCCCAGCCAACCAAGCAGCTTCGATTGGAGACCAGTCAAGATCAGGATGCTTTTCTTGCACTATTAGCGAAGCAGCCTTCCACCCGCCATCATAGCTCTGAGTGCGCAGAGCATACTGCTCATCTGACCGACGGAAGTCGCGAACGGCAGCCGCAAGCTGATCTTCGATGGAGTTCTGCAGTTGGGCCATCTCATTGTCATGAGACTGCTCAACAGAGAGAAAGTCTTGCTGGAGAGCCTCAATTTTCTGCTGTCCGGTGACCAGATCAATTTGGGCCTGAGAAAAGCTAGCCTGCAGCTGATCACGCTCTTCAGTAACAAGCTTCAATTGATCATTAGCCGAAGTAAGACAGGTCGAAGATAACTCCAGATCAGCAGTGAGCTCCTCAATTCTCTTCTTTTGGGCCTCTATGTGAGCAACGTTGGCAGCAAGTCGTTTCTGGTAAACTATGAAGACTTCTGTCAACTCACGAACAGCGTTGCCACACTAAGAACATAGAAAAAGAGACAAGCATTATAAGTTGGTGCATAACAAAAGAAACGAACCAATGTACCAAAGGAGAAGAGAAGTAAACCAAGTATACCTCCATGACCTTCTGGCAGGCATTCGCCCCAGGAGTATACAAACGCTCTTTGGGCAGGTCGCTGGGCAACTGCAGACCTCTTAACATCCTCAGGGCAAGCGTCCCGCCTTTCTCAGGGTAGTTCCCATATAAGCTTTCTGATTCGGACACATCCCAGCGCGGGACAAAAGTACGATCCGAAGCAGAAGGACCAGAGAAGATAGCAGCCAGCTCAGGGTCGGCCTGGGGACGAATGTCGAGAAATTCTTTCTCAACAAACTCCTTATGCCGACCCGTGATATGCAGGTCAAGATCATCAGCAGCCAGATCACTTCCTTGAAGCTCTTGCTCCAGAAACTGTCGAAGAGAGCTACCAGAAGTGTTGCTACGATGGGGATCAGCCGCAGAAGGGGAGGCTCGAAGTTGCTCAGCTCCACTATCAAGCCTAGGTTGTTTCCCAGGACGCTGAACAAAAGGCGGCTCCTCAGCTTCGATATCCACAGGTTCCGACGCAGAGCCCGAACAACCTGGCTGGTCACATACCTCACCAGCCACTTCCCCAAAATCATGGCCTGCATCCTCTGTCGGAGCTTCGAGCCCAGCCTCGAAATCGGCTCGGTCACGACGAGAGCCTGACAGAGCACCACGATGGGAAGCTCCGCGAGAGGTCTGCCCTCGACGAATAGGAGTGCTCGCAGAACCAGTGTTTGTAGAGGAGACCACTCGAGACACTCTGGGAACGATCCCAGAACCGCCACCCCGACCAGAACGGCGTGTAGAACTTCTCCTGTTGCCCTCTATTTGGTCAGCCAAAATTTGATACCCATTCGCAGCAGGATCGGGGGGAGCAGCGCAGATGAAAGAACCATCAGCCCGAACACCCAATTCCTCAAGATTCAAGAATCGACGACCTAAAAAAAAAAAAAAAAAAAAAAAAAAAAAAAAAAGTAAGTAAAAAAAAAAAAAAAAAAAAAAAAAAAAAAAAAAACAACTCGCACAAAGAGAAAAGAAAACGTGAAGTGAGAAAGTAACACAGAACTAACCTTGAGGGTGAGTAGAACAAAGAAACATAGCGGACAGCACGTCATTCCGCAGAACATAACTTGAATGCGGAAGCCAAACACGAGGCAACCGCCCAACCTCTTTACCAGCAGCATTAAACTTGGGCTCAGATGAAAAATGCTCAAAAGCCCTCTCCTCCAAGACAGCACCATCCAAAATCTCGACTCCCTCTAGCCGAGTCCGAGGTCTAACAAAGCCCCGAGCAACAGGAAAGTCAGCAGGGACAGCGAGCCAGTAAAACCTATCCTTCCACTCCTTTTGGCCGGTAGGCATCCCATGGCAGGTCAATCTTCCACGATTGCAATAGATGGAAAACCAGCCAATCTTGTTCCCAGTACCGCTGTTGCGCAGATGATGGACTCGCTTACAGAGAGAAAGGGTCTCAGGAAACTCCAAAAACCGACAGACCCAAATATAGCTGATCAAAGTACGAACAGCGAAGGGATGGAGCTGAGCTAAGCAAACGTTGAAGGCACGAAGAATCTTCACCAGGGTAGGATCCAGAGGAAAGCGCAGACCAAAATCCAGACTATAGGCATAAACGCCTATGCACCCCTCTGGTGGATGAGTAATCCGAGCATCATCGTCTGGCACGATGAGTCGATAACCATCAGGCAGACCATAAAACTCCTTACCAACAACAGCGTGATTCTCTTTTCGCGCATCATCAGTCCACTTAGTGTTCAGCTTCGCGTGTAAGGGACCAAAAGCAGAGGCCTCAGAAAGGAAGGGCGTCGAATCCCCAGGAACGACATTCTCTTCCACGTAGTTTGGAAAGGGCCTCATCTCATTAACCTGGGCCAAAATATCTTCCCCACCAGCTTGCCCACCCACAGAAATAGTGACATGGTTGGCCATCATAGAACGAAAAATAGATTCCCGGCGTCTGTAAACACGCAAAGACAGTTCAGACTCATTAGCTCCAGCAAGCTGCTCAAAATCATCTAACCAGGCCTGTTCAGACAAAGGCTGAACATCAAGCCCTGGGGGGACATTGGACGGCGGATTTATCCTAACTATCCGCGACAGATAGTCATGGCGCATCTCCCTAAGAGTTTGACGTAAAGATGGGGACAGGTCGGCCGTAGAGTCAGGACACCCAGAATCACCCGCATCTGGGGGGGCGGCTCCTCCCCAGAGGATTCATCGTCAGAGGACAAAGGAATCACAGCAGGCACAGAGCGAGACAAAACATCATGCATTGATTTGGTTCTGTGCTCAGCAGAAGCCCGAGTCTCCTCATCAGAAGATAAAGAGACAGAGGAAGGAGAAGAAGTAACATAGGAAGCAGAGGAAACGCTTTTAGCGCCTGAGCTACTAAGGTTTTGGCTATCAGATGCATCAGACATTATGAACTGAAAGTCACAGGACAAGGGAAAAGGGCACAAAGGTAAATAATAAAAAAAAAAAAAAAAAAAAAAAAGGGGAAAAGCTACTCAACAATGGCGGAAGTTCAAAAACGACTTAACAATGGCGAAAAATACCAGAAATTGAAACCCCAAGGACACTAAAATCAAGCGAACAACAAACAAAAGTCGTGCAAAAGAATCGAAAAAACAGCAAAAAATAGAAACTTACCGGAAAAAGAAGATAGAGTTAGAATCAAAAGGAACACAGCAACGAAAACCTCCCTTCGCGAAATGGCAAACGAAAACACGAGGAGCAAATGACCACCACAAGCAACAAGAACACTAGCAATCGACCGGAAAAGTGACGGCAAACACAAAAATATGCAAAAGATCGAATTTTGAGAAGAGTTTTGCAAATAACAAGCAACGGAAAATGAGAGCACTCAAGTGTTTTTTCTCAGAAACGCCAAGGAGAGAGAAGGTAAGAAATGAAAATGGAGAAGGAAGGAAGTTACCTTTTCTTTTTAAAAGCCAAAGAAGAACGGCTAGGATGCGAGCAACGATACAGTTGCACAAGCAGGATGAGGGACACGTGTGGACCTCAATACAACCAAACTTAATCATGATGAAAGACGGTCCAGATTGAGCGACGATTCCGATTGACTCTTCGGATGAGCAACGCGTGGCACGAGGAAAAGCCGGTTAAAATCCCCAAAGATTTCTTACCTCAAAGAAAGCCCGCCAAAAAAAAAAAAAAAAAAAAAAAAAAAAAAAAAAAAAAAAACTCTGGAGAGACTGATAGCAAGAAAATACACAGCCAGAACAAAAGCAAAAAACCAACAAAACAAGCATTGCAGCCCCAAAGAGTCCAGATCAAGGACAGAAGAGCAGACCTGACTTAAAAGATCAGCTCTACTCTTGAGGGACTAGTTGTACAGGGTCATATCCAGATCAAGGACAGAAGAGCAGACCTGACTTAAAAGATCAGCTCTACTCTTGAGGGACTAGTTGTACAGGGTCATATCCAGATCAAGGACAGAAGAGCAGACCTGACTTAAAAGATCAGCTCTACTCTTGAGGGACTAGTTGTACAGGGTCATATCCAGATCAAGGACAGAAGAGCAGACCTGACTTAAAAGATCAGCTCTACTCTTGAGGGACTAGTTGTACAGGGTCATATCCAGATCAAGGACAAAAGAGCAGACCTGACTTAAAAGATCAGCTCTACTCTTGAGGGACTAGTTGTACGGGATTATATCCAGAGAGGACAGAACATCAATAACAGAGCAAACCCTGACACCCAGGGCACACCCAAGTCAAAGAAAGACTCTAAACCCCAAGCCAAGTATATGCAGCCCAGGCAGATCAAACCTCCCCAGATCACGTGTAAAGACACAGAGCAGAGCTAGGCAAAGCTGCATCAGTCCAAGAAGGGACCTGCAGGCTAAACGACAACGACAAGGAATAAAGTACATCGCCATCATACACGTGGCGGCATCTAAGTAGGCCAAAGTACAGAATAGTACGCCTATAAATAGCACCCACATCATTTATGATGGGACACATTCTTACACACGGTACTTGCTCCACCTTCTCTCTATATTCCCTCTCTAAAGACTTCTTATCTATTTGCTGACTTAGGCATCGGAGGGGGTTTCCTCGGTTAAACCCCCGAGGTTAGCTCACGTTTGCTCTGCTTGACAGGGCCAAGGCACTCCGGAACGTCCTCCCAGTTCCACACTCGGAACACTACCCAAAAAACTACTCACTTAAAAATCCACGAAAACATCCTTAAAATTCGCCCATCCTATTGGGAATGAATGATAATCTAATTAACATGCGGAAACATTTCCGTAACTAATATCACATGCAAAAGTATAGATTAAATGTAACCTACATTCGTAGCGAGTAATTGCACTTGCCTCGCGAACATGATCAAGAACTCCACGTGTAGTTCTACGATATACAATCTTCCACCGGCACGTTCGGATCCACCTTGATTACGCTAGATTAGAACTTTCTCAAGGTTGTTTGGCTTTGGAGAAATCTCACTCTTAGAGAGCACACAGAGAATTAGGATTTTTAGTGCATTGTGTATTGTGAAAACATTAGGTTTTAGGGTTAAACTAATAACCCTTGGAGCATGCACAAGTCAACCGACCAAGGGCTCGACCATCCAGCAAACACAGGGCGGCCCAACAGCTCGCGCACGCATGCTGTGGGCGCTGGGCTTCACAGCCTTTGGGCCTCGCTTGGCTAGCGATGTGTTGTTTCTCCTTGCGTGCTAGCGCGCACTACAACAGGGCCATGGGCCGCGTGCTTTTGTGCGCTTATGTGCACGTACACTTGCCACACCCATGGTGTAACACTCTAGAAATTTAACTATAGAAATAGAAGAAATAAAAGTCGTTATAAAATGGGACGGTGGCGGAAACACCGTCTTCTAGGGATGTTACTATTAAGATAAATGTTTAACTATGTGAACAAATTAAAAGAAATTAAGAAATCAAAGAACTATACAACTAGAGAACCTAATTAATTTAAAACTCACATCGCTACCCGAGCCCAAAATCCAAAGAAAGCCAACGTCATTCAATCACCTGAAATTTGATCAACAATCAGTAGAGAGCAACTAGCAGCTCTCCCAGTCCAAGGTTAACCAAACAAATATAATTAATATAATAGAATAAAATAAACAGGATAATAGATTAATAGACAAATACTACCCCGTTTCATAAAGATCTTTACAATTACTATTTGCACAAATATAATGAAAAAAGTAGAAAAGTTGGTTGAATATAATACAAAATGGATAAAGTAAGATAAATATGGAAAAAATGTGGGTGGGTGTAAGAAAAAATGAATAAAGTATGAAAAAGTGACTGAAAATTGTAAATATTATGGAGTAAGAAGGGTAAGGAGTAAATTTTCATGTCCAAAAATGAAATAAAGCAAAATGTAAAGAACATTATAAAACAGACTAAAACAAAAAATTTAAAGATCATTTTGATACAGTGGTAGTAGTATACAAGGACAAATACATATTTTCACAATAACATGACTTGTAAGATATTCATATCTAGAATCTTGGGATTAAATATCATGAGAAGAGAAAGACATAATTAGTCATAAGAATACATAGTTAAACTAGTCTAAAAATAATCACATCAAGTAGAGGTAAGAACAAGAGCCTGTAAATTCGTGATTTACATCGTAATGGAGTAAAGTTAAGAGTACGCCCTTCGGACCATGGAGTCTTAGTCAAAGTATGGCCACACTCTCAAACCTAACTCACAGATCATGCCACCCGTGAGTAAACCCATTGGACCATGCCGTCCGGGGTAAATCCTAGAATTTGAACGACAACTCTAACCAAACGAACTCCGGATCATGCCACCCGAGAGTAAACCCATTGGATCATACCGTCCGGGCTTGGCGTGCTCATCTCCGGGGACCATGTCGTCCCTACGGATATCTTAGCCTCTAGAAAAAAAATTAAATCGAATAAATCGATAAATTAAAGCAATCATATAGTAAGAAACTCAACATCGGAAATTTAGGGTAACTGTAGTCTTAAACTAATGACTTAAACTTCTTGGATTCCATTTCCCATATAAATAAATTTGAGTTCATTGGAGATTCGGGACCATGCCGTCCCTAAGAATATTTATCAACAATTATAAGGTCATTATTGGAAAAAATAAAGTTTTCCAAATACTCCCTCCGTCCCTTAATACTCGCACCGCTTTGACCGGTGCGGAGTTTAAGACACTTGAATTGACTTATTAATTTAATGGGTGTTAGTTGATAGTGGGATAATTTTTTTAATATAGTTAGTGGGAAATGTGTAAGAGGTGAAGAGTGGTGAGTGGGGGATGTGAATTTTTAAATAATTTTTTATAGGGAGTACGGGTGTAGGTGGGTTAGTATGTAAGTGTGAGAAATAATATAATATTGGTAAAAATTTCCATTTATAGAAGCGGTGCAAGTATTAAGGGACGACCCGAAAAGGAAAGCGGTGCGAGTATTAAGAGACGGAGGGAGTATTATTTCATAAGAGTTCATATATATATGAGAACCACCTAGGTGAGAACCTCTCTTAACGTGAGAACCACAATCTAATCGTTGATTTACTTAAATCTGGACCATTCATCACAAAACACGTCACTTGAAACTAACACGCACGATTAAAACTCAACCACAACATCCGGGTGTACTTGAGTTCGAAGACCGGAAAATATCTTCACAGCTATGGCTCTCCTCCTCTCTCCTCCTTCTTTCTCTCCGCTTGAGTGGTGATATGGAGGATTTAGTAATTTTGAATTAAAATCGTGTTAATAATAATTAATTTATGATGTGCCTTTAATAGTACAATCGGAAATGACGATATTGAGGAGAAAAAATATTAGAAGACCTAAAATTTAAACCTTGTTTCTATTTTTTGGCGGGGTTGTATTTAATTAACGTATACGACCTCCTAATTGTTAAAGACGGCCAGCCTATTCTACCTAATAATGTAATAAAAACGTGAAAAAAATAAAAATGATCATCCACCAATCACCATTCCCCCCACCAAAAATAACCATACCTTAAACCAGTCAACTTAATCCAACGCCTAACATATATTTAACTCTAATCTAAAAATAAAAAATAGACCACTCCAACAAAAAAACCACCAATTCCACATTTCCACCTCCACCACTTTTCAATTCCCCTTCCTCTCTCCCTATCTCTCCCTTCCTCCAACCTCATGGGTGATGAACAAGAGCTAGGACTCTCCGATGAGGGCCCCACATGGAACCACCTCTTAGGGTCCCACAACTGGGAAGGCCTTCTAGACCCACTCAACGACGATCTCCGTCGTCTGATCCTCCGTTGCGGTGACTTTTGCCAAGTCACATACGACACCTTCATCAACGACCCTAACTCCACCTATTGTGGAAGCAGCCGCTACGCTAAGTCAGATCTTCTTAAGAAAACCGCCTTTCCCGGTGGTTCTGACAAGTACGATGTCGTTGGATTCTTGTATGCTACGGCCCGTGTTAGTGTTCCTGAAGCGTTCTTGTTTAAGTCCATGTCACGTGAGAGGTGGGATAGGGAGTCAAACTGGATTGGTTATATCGCGGTTTCGAATGATGAGGTGAGTAGAGAGATTGGGAGGAGAGAGATTTATGTAGCTTGGAGAGGGACTACAAGGAATTATGAATGGATTGATGTTCTTGGTGCTAAACTCCACTCTGCTAAGCCTTTGTTATCCGATGGATGTCATGGTAACAAACTTATTCACAATTATTCTTTTTTTTACCCCCTCCGTCCCAGATTAGTTGTTACACTTTTTTTTTCGTCCGTCCCAGATTAGTTGTTACACTTCTAAATAAGGAATGACCCCACAATTATTCTATTGTCTCTCTTCCCACTCAATTTTTTTGTCCCCACCCCCTCTCTCATTCAATTAAAAAAATATCCCACTAACTCCTATCACATCCACTTTTTCAATAAAATAACAATTGATAATTGATAACCAAGCAACCACTTTATCACCTAAAACTTTGTGCAAAGATAAGTGTAACGACTATTTTGGGACGGAGGGAGTAGTCATTTATTTATACTCCGTACTTTTTAGGGGTGTTTGGTTCGCGAATCCTAGGCATGAACTAATGATATTACTAAATACCTAGGAGGTAGTACGGAATAGCTCTTTTCTTTTTTAAAGGGTAGTACAAAGTAATTCTTAATAATCTTACTCGCTAATATATTAACGAGGTTGATTTTGAAAAGGATTAACAAAAATAAAATCACGTATTTATTGTTTCACCCAAAAGAAAAGTTCAGATTTGGTAGCTCACATTATAAACATGTTGTTGGATATAGTAATGCAAAGTATAAGTTTTAATGCCCACATTGGTAGAAATACAATATGGAGTTTTAAGGATACTATGTAATGGGAATATTTTTATCCCACATCGAAAGAAAAAAGAGTCTTACCCTTATTTAAAGTACTTCCCTTGGTGGTTTGAGCTAGAAAGGGGCATCCCCACGCGAATGTTGCGTCGTTTTGGAAACACACAGAAAATTACTCTTCTCCTTCCTCTATTCTCTCGTTTTCCAAAACATGCACATTTAGACGAATTACTGTGTAAAATCTGGGGGACAATGTCATCTCTGATTGCACCATAGTTGGGGCGAATTTTGTTTCTAAAACAGTGTTGTTTAACATGCCATAACTTTGTATACACACATCAAATTTTCGGCCCATAATTCCTTAACCAAATTCGAATTTTACAGTATGATTTCCATATGTGACATATTAATATTGGCATATCCCCTTATTACTTTTTCTTTTTTTTTTTGAACTAGGCACATCTCCATGTAACTAAACACAAAAAATTCTTCCGTATACTTAGTACTTCGTATATACTCTTACGAGTCATGATAGATATGCAAAAGCAACGTTAATAATGTTGTTGTAAAAAAAAAACAACTAATAATGTTAAAATCAAAATTCTACATAGTACCCCTTCACATTGTTGACATTGTGGCAGCCAAATTAGTTTACTTTGAATTTATTCCTTTATGGGGCTTTATAGGGAAAATTTGAACCTTCATATGCAATTATGCACAATGATGGCCAATTGGCTCCTCCAGATTTTCTATTATCTTTAGAAATAGTAGTCCTATGATCCTATCCTCCAAAAATAAAGGTGAGATGGCTAGAAGGTGTCATTAATCATTATTTGCATTATGTAAAAATCATGGCCCGTAGGAATATCTCTAATCTTTAAAATACTACTTCCGTATCAACTTTTCAATAATATGTTTATCAATAGTTTTTGGGTGGTAAAAGATTGAAATTCACTCTTTACAAGGAAAGAAAAAGTTGAAAGGTCTCTTTAGAAGCTCTATCTTGAATTTTCAAAGATCTAGGGTCAAATCTCATCCCAAACCTTTTTTCCTTATTTTTTTCTTCTTCTTACCTTTCTTTCTTTTTATTTCTTTTCTCCTTCATTTTCTTTTGTATGTTCTGTTTTAGTTTCCTTTTTCTCTTATCTTTCTTTCAAGTTTCAACCCTAACTCCCCTCCATCCCTCCTCCCCTTCACTGTTCTCTATTCTCTTTGCCTAATATTATTTTTCCTTTTGTTCAGTCATCAAATTTCTCATATTTTTCAAAGATCAGGCGTCATCATCATCATCATGAAATGATATATCTAAGTGTACTCTTTTTTTTTTTCTTAAGCACTTTCTCTTGCAATTACAAACCGTAGTTACTTTCACAAATTATTCCAATCTTAATTCCATAAATTAATTCAATCGCAAATTTCACAAACTTTTTTTTAACAACTCGGGTGACGGTGGGCGGTATTGACGTCCAACAACTAGTATTGCGAAGTATAACGATTTCTACGTAAACAAATTACTCCGTATAAAGTATAACTGTCTAATTATAAAATATACGAAGTAACTAATTAATCATAAATTATAGTTTTGTGTGGATATCAACTCTGTTTGTTTTGACGGAAAACGTAATCCTAGAAAATGGTTCTGCCATTGTGTTTGTTTTCCAAATAGTCGAATACAACTTTAAGCATTAAGTTGAATGCATCATACATAATTAGTCCGTATAATAATATAGTTTCAAAATCTGGTTTCTGCAGACCAGCATGAGAACGGAGAAGATGACAATGACGACGATGAAAAAGACGTACACAGATCACCAAAAGTAATGAAGGGTTGGCTTACAATTTATACATCAGACGATCCGAAATCCCCCTACACAAAACTTAGTGCAAGGGCACAACTTGAGACCAAAATCAAACAACTAATTGACAAATACAAAGACGAAAACCTTAACGTCATATTCACAGGCCATAGCCTAGGAGCAACCTTATCAGTTCTAAGTGCTTTCGACATTGCTGAGAATCTAACAAGGGATATCCCAGTCTCAGCCATCATTTTCGGGTGCCCTAAAGTAGGCAACAAGCGTTTCAAGGAGAGGGTCGACTCCCACTCTAATCTCAAGATCCTTCACGTTAGAAATGTTATTGATACAATCCCACATTATCCTGCTAGACTTATGGGATACGTACATATAGGAACCGAGCTAGAGATTGATTCAAGGAAATCGCCATTCTTAAAAGAATCGAGGCACGTTGGTGATTGGCATAACTTACAAGCTATGTTGCACATTGTCAATGGTTGGCAAGGGGTTAGGGAAGAGTTCCGGCTTGTAATTCAACGGAGTATCGCTCTGGTTAATAAATCGTGTGATTATCTTAAGGAGGAATGTCTTGTTCCTCCGTCTTGGTGGGTTGAGAAGAATAAAGGAATGGTGTTGAATGACAGAGGAGACTGGGTTTTGGCTGGTCCTGAGGAAATACCTCTTCCTGAATATGATTAAAGCCAAAACTAATTAGTTAATGTTCTTTTTCTTGATTAATTTTTTTAATGGGTGCTACTGCTTATTGTAATCTTCTAGTTGTGTTGTTTACTTGTTTGCCTGCTCTGGTTGGAGATTTAATTATTGATTTGTATTTGTGAGTTAAGTTTGAATTGTATCCTAATCTTTGGCGATATAATACGCGTATGATGTTGATTGGTTGATTTGATATCATGTAAAAAATTATAAAGTTTTTAATGAAAGTGACACGGGCACAATGTAGACTGATTGCCGTGCAAGTGTTAGAAGAAGTCAAAATTACCAAAATATGTCCATGTTTTTATATACTTTTCAAAACGTTTCAACTTAATATTTTAACGTAAAATATCTCCAAATAAATATGTTTAAAAATATCTCCAATACGTTTCAAATTTGTCAAAAACTACCTTATAAAATTGAATTTTTGTGAAAAACTACCTTATAAAAAAATGTTGTAATTAACTACCTTATAAAAACTTTATGTTGTAAGATACTAACTTTTGTATGATTATGAGCATTGATTCAAGATTCCGGGATTGACTTTACTAGAAGTATCTCACGTGTTATCTAACGGGAAAAAAAGGTAATTAAGTAGCACGTAAGATGCATAAGACAAAGTCAATCCCAGAATTTTGAGTCAACCTTCATCATTCGGAAAAGATAGTATCTTACAACATAATTTTTTTATAAGGTAGTTAATTATAACATTATTTTTATAAGGTAGTTTTTCACAAAAACATTATTTTGTAAGGCAGTTTTTGACAAATTTGCCTATTTGATATTGTTAAACTACACATTAATATGAACAAAATAAGATCTTCAATTGTGAATAGTGTCAAGATTTCAAATGAGACTAATATTCGAGAACAGAGGGTGTAGAAGACATGGATGATAGATTAATAATTTTATGAACAAGGGATGTATTTCATGAAGTTGGACATCTTCTAGCATTTGCATTTTAGCCGGAAATAAGTCTACAATGCATTAGCGAGCAAGTCAAATGACAAAGCAGCCTCATTGAATAATAATATTGATGATAAACGAAAACATGAAGTTGGATACATGAATGATGAATATACGGAATAATATAAGGAATATTATTCAATTGTTGTCCATGTCAACATAATTATATTACGTACAAGTTTATCCGAAAGGACAGAACAGAATATTGAACAATTAAAAAGGTAAATCAAAGAAATTTTCTAGGTTTGTAATTTGTGACAAATTTGCAGTCAATCATCTGGTCCTGTACTATATGAATCACATACATGTTTACACCATCTAAATATTTATCCAACAACCAATGATGTCTTGGCCTAGTGGTTAAGACTGAGAGCCTGTGTACAAAAGGTCTCAGGTTCGAATCTCCCCGTCCCCATTTGTAATTTATATTGCCCTTGTGGCTGAACTCTGTTGGGAATGGAAGAAATGCTGGATGATCTTCATTGAAAAAACAAAGCATACTGTTCCATGAGATCGATTCAAGCATAAGGGCATAACTCCCTCTTGGAAATTCCTTCCAACATATGGAGTACTTGCTAATCTTTTCACCAATCAACACTTGTTAATTACTCCATAATACTCCTAATTTCTATTCATAGTAAAATTGTTGGAATTATAAAAAAAATATTACGAAAATGATTGTCAGAAAATAGTGTACAGTTTTTTTTTACCTCTTTTCATGATTAATACTTCATGTTGATATTTATTTTAGAGGTACAAACTACTCAAGTACTGTATGTCTGTATAATCCATTTTTACTCAACTTGTAAATTTAATACTTCGTACAATGTTCCATATATAGTCCATATTTGCATTAGTCAACCCAATGCAAACCTCCAATATTTTATCACCCATGATAACTTGATATCCATCATCACCAACAAATAACACCCCCGCCACCTTCTCTTCCAAAAGTCTCACCATCCAGTTTCAGAACCAACCCTTCCCCTGGTTCTGGTTGGTCCCTTCATATGGCCGAACAAGAGTTAGGACTCTCGGAATGTGGCCCTACATGGCACCAACTCCTTGGGTCCAACAACTGGGAAGGCCTTCTAGACCCACTCAACGAGGACCTCCGTCGTCTGATCATCCGGTGTGGCGATTTCTGCCAAGTCACCTATGACACCTTCATCAACGATCCTAACTCCGCCTACTGCGGCTGCAGCCGCTATGCCAAGTCAAGCCTCCTCCACAAGACAGCTTTCCCGGGTGGCGGGCATAAATATGACGTAGTTGGCTTCCTATACGCCACTGCTCGAGTTAGTGTTCCTGAGGCCTTTCTTCTAAAGTCATTGTCACGTGAGAGGTGGGATAGGGAGTCTAACTGGATGGGTTATGTTGCTGTTTCAAATGATGAGGTTAGTACGGAGATGGGAAGGAGAGAGATTTATGTGGCATGGAGAGGAACTACCAGGAGTTACGAGTGGATTGATGTGCTCGGGGCCAAGCTTCAATCTGCTAAGCCCCTCTTACGGGAAGGAAATCATGGTAAGAAAAACATACATGACTTCATTCTATCTGGTGTAGACTGTAGAGCTCTTTATTTTAAGTCCTTTTTCTTCCCTTTTTATCTTTAGCCAGAAAAAGATGACCTTAAAAATTACTAAATGCGAGTCAGTTGTTAATAAATTGAATGATATGTTCTCTTAAAGTGGCAAGAGGCCAAAGCTAAACTAAAATGTTAGCCCTTAGAACATTGACTGAAGCAACAAAATGGTTTCACTTCTGTAATATTGGGTTTCCCTAATTACAAATAGAATAAACTGTCCACATCAAATTTTGTGAGTTGGTGATATATGCAATTGAAGAGCATGAAGCAATATGTGTCAAATGGTATGATAATACAATTACATGACTCCGGTGCGGAAATGAAAGTACAGGTTGTATGCATCACAAGTCATTAGTTTGTCTGGTAATTTGACATGGAACTAATCATTATCTTGTTCAACTTGATATTCCACCAGACCATCAAGGGAATGAAGACAATGGTAGTGATGACGAAGATAATCACAGGTTGCCTAAAGTTATGAGAGGGTGGATGACAATATATACATCTGACGACCCAAAATCCCCCTTCACAAAACTTAGTGCAAGATCACAACTTTTGAGCAAAATCAAGCAACTAATTGACAAATACAGAGATGAGGAACTGAGCATCTTATTCACAGGCCACAGCTTAGGAGCAACCTTATCAATCCTAAGTGCTTTTGACATCGTTGAGAACATTACAACTGAGATCCCGGTATCAGCCATCGTTTTTGGGTGCCCCAAAGTGGGTAACAAGCACTTCAAGGAGAGGTTTGATTCATACCCCAATCTTAAGATCCTCCATGTGAGAAACACAATCGATTTAATCCCACATTATCCAGCAAGGCTCATGGGTTATGTATATCTAGGGACCGAATTAAATATCGATACAAGGAAATCACATTACCTAAAGCACTCAAAAGATCCCGGCGATTGGCATAATTTGCAAGCTATACTGCATGTGGTGAATGGTTGGCATGGTGTTAAGAGGCAGTTTGAGCTTATGATTCAGCGAAGTATCGCTTTGGTCAATAAATCATGTGATTACCTTAAGGAGGAATGCCTTGTACCTCCATCTTGGTGGGTTGAGAAGAATAAAGGAATGGAGATGAATGAGCTAGGTGAATGGGTTCTGGCTTGTCCTGAGGAAGATCCTATTCCTGAATTTGATTAACACATGTTGTTTGGCTTGGTTTTTGTAATTGCTTTTGTTGGAGACTAGATTCATATTTCTTTTGCATTTTTTGTCCCAAATTTTTATCCTCAATCCACAATTTATGATCACGGTTTCACAATTAAGGATATGACATGATTACACCAATGATAAATTAAAACCTTTTTAATAATTGTGTTGTTTATATTCTTTCTTCTTCACTTTAGATAAGTGATGGAATATTAAGAAAATCAATTATAAATTGTTACTATTTTAAGAGAACTAACAACTTTTTGCATACATTTTAAGATAATATACCTAGTATGTGACAATTACGAATAATAATTTATATTATAATATATCCTTAATACAAACATTATTTTCCAAAGTATGAGTGCCGCTCAAATATTACTGCTACACTGCAAATGTATACCAGATAAAAAACAGATAACAACATTGGGAATATAGAACAACAAAACAACAGATTTGAAGTTCTCCGTGGCAAAGAACTATCGAGAAAACTAGATGAACCCCATTGGGAATATAGTACAACATAATCCAAGTAATCAAGAAAAAACTTTAACCAGCAATGATAAAAGAGAAGCAGGATATCTAATTAGGTGTTCAATCAGCAAATGGTGAACTTCCTAGGTGAAGGGAAAAAGTACAAAGCAAGCAAGATTATCTAACCTGTCTCAAAGCTTGCTGTATAACATCCTCATTTATAAACGGCCTTAACGTCCACATTAGACAGTAGCTCTCCAATTCATCACTTGCAGATTTCAGATTTAACGAAGAAACAATGTTTTTCTGCATCGTATACTGTTGTTTTACCATGCTGTAAATCACTGCCATAAAGGAGAGGCACAACCAGCAGCATACAGCTTTTGGGAAGCAGTTACTTCTTGTTGTGGTTCCTGGAACTCCATCTCAATTTGATCGCGGGAGTTCATAAGCTTTTGGGAAGCATTGCTAAGATCATCTAACCTGTCTCATAGCTTGCTGTATAACATCCTCATTTATAAACGGCCTTAACGTCCACATTAGAGAGTAGCTCTCCAATTCATCACTTGAAGATTTCAGATTCAACGAAGAAACAATCTTTTCCTGCATCGTATAATCTTGTTTTACCATGCTGTAAACCACTGCCATAAAGGAGGCACAACCAGCAGCATCAAGCTTTTGGGAAGCAGTTACTTCTTGTTCTGGTTCCTGGAACTCTATCTCAATTTGGTCATCGGAGTTCATAAGTAAAGCATTCCCGGCCTTATCCATAAGACTTTGAAGTTTGTCAATTATGCCTTTGGCTTTAAGTAAACAATCCCGAAGTTTACCCACACTTGTGTTAAGCTGACTAACACTCACTGCACTATCATAAGCATTGATGCAACCAGCTTCTACGTATGCACTGACCCTCTTAGTTTCATTTGCTTTAACGATGCTCTTGACCAGCTCTGACGATTCATATATAGAAGGGCGTCGGAGAAAATCAAGTGCCTGTTGAAATCTGATGAGATACGTCCGTCCAACTTCTACTAACTCTTCAAACTTTATAACTCCCACCATAAACTCTGCCAGGATTTCCCTCGCTTCATCATCAACATTGGAAATTCCTTCTGCTTGCATTCTGAAAACCATATCCATGTAAGTTACTAATTAAGTTGTATATCGAAATTAAAAAAAGCAGTATATATAGCCATATAGCTGAAGTATATAGTCCTAGTACCCAAAAAAGAAACATCAACTATCAATCAACTAGCTATATCTCTCTACCAACATCATCAGCATCATCCCTAAAAAGCACACTTTCCATCTTACAATTTCTTGACTATCATCCTCACCTCCACCTATATCTCACATTAATATTCTTTGGTAAAATGTCAATTTTCATATAAGCTACAAACCTACTTTCAAAGTTTTCATTTTAGCAATAACATTAAATCAAATGTGACTTTATTGTTCCATACAAGCCAATCTCCCACTTCTTAATATATCTAGCAAAGGAGCTTGCACTCTAATACATAACCTTCTCTAAATCCAATCAAACAGTTCCATTTCCAAGCATAAACTACCAGATATCCCTTAGTCATAATTAAACCTAAACAAAGAGTATGTTGATTCCTCCTCGCTAAAAATACTACTACTATCTATATTCCATGACAACGAAACACTATTCAAACCATAGTAGCAATTAGCAAACAAAAGTACACAAACAAGACATACACCTTTATGAAGTATATGAGTATATCAATAACACAAATATGAGATACAATTAACATTCTGATTTCATGTATAATTGGTGCATTAACATTAATAACAACAACTATTTCCTCCATTCCTCACAAGTCTTCTTTCACCAATTGAAATATATAACACACTAAAAAAATCAGCAAAAGAAAATACAACTTGAACAATTAATTAAATAACTCAGCATTTATCCATAAAAATCATATGAAAATTTCAACTCTCAATAAGAAAATATGATTGATACAAAAATTGACCATTATTTAAACCACAAATCACAATTACAGTTGAGCATTTCAATTGCTGAAAAACAATGTATTGGGAAATTTTCAGAAATTAGAGCAACGTAGTTTAACAATTTAAGCAGAATATGGACAAACAATTAGTGAAAAGTTTGAGAGAGAAAAAAAAAGCAGTTTAATTTTTGGAATGATGGATCAAGTACCTTGGTGACGACAGAGAAATTGACAGCGATTTAGAAGATAAAGCGTGTTCCCCGTCCGACAACGGTCGCCGGAGAACGTACTTTATTGCCGGTCACCGAAGTAGCAGACAAAAGAGGGGACGGGAGTCGGGAGATTATGTTCTTTGTGACTTACGAAGTACTCCGTATGAGTCGCGAGTACCGTTCACTCCTCCGAGCAATCCCCTTGTATGCCAATGGCATTATTGTAAATATAATAAAATACTCCGTAATAAACCTAACTAGTACCCATACCCCTGTAATGAGTTTGATTCTAATTAAGTTTTGTGTGTTTAATTTAGTTCAAATTTTTTATTTGGTAAAGATTTGTGTGGGATTCAAGAGGAGTTCAATCTTTCAACTACAATCAGACGAATCAGATATAATCATATTTGTCGAGGCTACAACAGAACCATAGACCGATTGTCCAGGAAACTCTTACTTAACCCCAACGCAATTCACCTTACGGACCGATTATAACTTTGCAATTTAGAGTATGATTATACGAAGTACAGAAGTACGGAGTACTTCATAACATAATTCTGAAGTAACTTAGACTACATTTGATTTAGTATAAAACAATTTCAATGTAAAATGATTTTACAAGGAAAATATTTTTCAAAGGAAAATACATTTCAAACTAGTTTCCATCCCTTTCAAATGGAAAAGATTTTTCCAATTTTAAAGGAGCTATGAAAAATTGATTTTCATTCCTTGGCAAACCAAACAACGTAAATAGATTGAAAAAGGAAAAAATCATTTTTCATGAAAATGTTTTACACCCTACCAAATGGAGTCTTAAACATACTCGAAACAACAGGGCAAGAACGTAGAGCAAGTTTCCCTACAAGTACGGAGCATACAATAGCAGAAAACGATATGCATAAACAGATCAACCCAGATACTATTAACAACCAAAGCAGTATATTGTCAGCCAACAGACACTAGTCAAGCATGGGTGTTTTAGGGGAAGAAAAACCAACTTAAGTAGTTAAACACAGCAAAGAAAAAAGCCTCGAAAATGTCTCCAACTTATTTATTTACACCAATAGTTGATGCGAAACTGGTGGCAAAATCCTCGTAAGCAGCTCAGTAAACACAGTGCATGGTGCCACCAGCTTGTCCCAGAAAGCTACTTGAACAGTCAGGGCTGCCAATATCAATATCATCACCAAAATCCAGCAGATCTAGAGATTTATAATGGTTTGAAGACAGTACCCTATCAGTATCTGAAAACGAGTCCAAGCACCTGTCAGATCTTCCGCTCACCTTGCGGTGATGCTTCTTGTCTTTCGTCGCACTTCCTCCACTACGCGTGTTCTTGCTCTTTTGCTTACCCTTTCCGTGTTTCTTATTACTCTTAGACTGCTGCTGACTCCTCTTCTTTGGATAGTGAGACACGGAAGTTGGTGGTGGATCGTAAACATCAGGAGCCCAAGATACACTCAGCTTCCTTGGAGGCACACCTTCCTTCTCACGGCCACCCTTTAAGGCAGAGACCAGCTTACTTTCAGTTGGAAGAGACAGAGAGCGCTTGCAAGATTTATTTTCAGCCTGAAACTCTGTTGTTTCTTCCTCCTTAACAACAACAGGAAAAGTAGCGCACTTGTGCAAGCACTTGCTAGATGTTTCAATGGATCCCTCCAGATCTGAGCCAATATCACTTGACCCTCTGTCTTTATCTTCAAGACTACTGCTACTACCATCATCATCTGACGGCAGATTCCTGCCACTTTCCAAATTCTCAATTTTCACTTGCAGAGTATCATGAAATGCACTTCCAAGTTTGTTTACTTCAGTGCCACTGCAAGCATGCTGCGAATTCAAAGCAGAAGACTGATCATCGGTACCACTACCATCCACATCAACGCTGTCCATTGAATAAGAACAAGAGAATTGCAGAGACTCAAGTTTCGTGAGCAAACCAATCACAAACTTTCCCTACAACCAGGTATGAGCACTTCAAAGAGTATTGATACTACTAGAGTGGAAATCAACTACTTCCTAGTGAGCAATTCCTGATTTCTCTCTACAAGGTGTGAGCACTTTAATAAAGAGGAAAACCAACAGACGCAAGGAAAGGAACACAAAGGTAGACACAAATCAGTGAAAACAGAAGAAGAAAAAAAAAGCCTAATGTTAACTAAGATTACCACGCCGATCACTTTTTTCAAGATGTTTAAGACGATGGGAACATAATAAACTACGCAAAGAAGTAGCCAACAGAATGGAAGGTACAATAGGAAGTGTAGTGGGCACCGAAGGCATTGTGCTCCGATGCTCTTCGATCCCCCCTCGGGAAATGAGAACCCCAAAATGCAACAAACCAAATATCTGTTCTAGCTCCCTGCTATTAGAAACTAAGTGTCAGAACTTCTGGCCAGGGTAGATGAAGGTACTCAGGCAGCTAACATTCTCTCCAAAGGTAGCATATTCCTTTAGCTTGAGATATTGTGGCACAAAATATATCCGAATCTGCCAAGAAGAATCAAACTGTGTTAGGTCCAAAAAAGACAGTGTCAAGAACTCTAAGCACAATTAACTTGTATAACGTTCACGCAAAAGGGGGAAACAAGGAATATGAAACATCGAACACATAGTATCAAAACTTGCAAGGAAACAAACAATCCCAGCAACCATTCAGAAAGGAGGTTTCCAAGTCAAGCTTCTCGAAGACGAGGGCATGCAGATTTATCTCTATCACATAATCGCAGTGGCGGTGCCAGGATTTTCTCCTTAAGGGTTCGGAATCCTCGGACGTATATAATCCAAAATCCAAATTACAACTAATAACTCGTGGGGCACATGTTCTATCACATTAACATTAAAAAAATTACAATTGAACTCGAAGAGTTTTCATATTTTGAAAGCGATCTATTACATCATCCTAAACTAGTTTTAAAAAAAATCCTTCTTGATAAATGTTACTAAACTATCATTCAAGAGTTGATCACCCATCTTGTTCCGCAACTTGTTTTTCACATAGATTTCAATTTAGCAATTATAACAAAATATTTAAAGTTCAAACCCTAACTTCCTAAATTGTAAAGCGATAAATCATACTCTAAACCAAGTCCAAGTTATCTAGGAGAGTAATTAACATTGAACATTTTATTCACAAATTCATCTGTTGTTCAAACAATTTTGATTAAATATTTCAAATTTTCAAGTAAATAAATTTGCAAAAAGTAATTACAAAGCAAGGAAATTATGGGTAGAGTTTATTTAGGAGTTGTGGATTTAGGGTTTTGCTTTGCCTGTTAGAGAAGTGGGTTTACTGTTTTAGAAAACCAAAAAAAAAATAGAGGAGAAGCCGAAAAAAAGGGAAAGGAAGGGAATTGATCCCCTGACGTCTGGTTAGGTTAGTAAAGCCAAAACCACTGCAGCGCCACATTTCTTTGTGTCATTTATAGAGTTTGAAATTACTTGACCGTTTGCTTAAAGAACCTGCCAGATTTTATTTTAGCTAGTAAGGGTTCAGTTGAACCCACTGAACCCTTACTAGCACCGCCACTGCATAATCGTTAAAGATATCATCAAAAAGTACTAAACATTCCAACTGCATCAGGCAGATAAGCAAAGCAAACAATTATGCTCCCAACTTAATTTCATTGCTGAAGTAATAATTGATGGATACAGAGTACTACATATATTCCACGACCTTATTAGAGAAAGTCGTTGATCTTGACAAGATGCTATAGAGTTTCAGCAAAATTAAATACCACAACACCCAAAAATAGGCGATCACATTGACACTTTATAGAATAAAGCAACGCAAAGAAGCAAATGCTCAAGACTGAACTTCTAATATTAGATGCAAAAGTAATGTTCTTTTTCCTAGCACATCAACATGTGGGGAAAAAGTAAACGATATGGCAATTTATACTCCAAACAATCATCCGAAAAAGAAAGAAAAGTGTTCAGTGCAAGGGAAGTAGGGGGCAGGGCATTAGGGATCCAGAATTTTTTTCGAGCACCTCCTGTTAATCAATCAATCATATACAGAGTAGCATTACTAAGTTACTAACAAACAGCCTAGATTGAAGTAAAACAAATACCAATCCAGTATTTGTCAAGTACAAATATCATGACAGAAGAACAAATCAGACAGCAATGACATTTGACTCCTTATAAAATTCTTAATTGATAAGATTTTGACTTTCTAATAAACATAGAAGACTTCCTTCAAGTTATCAATGTAAACTAGACTGGAACCCAAGGGTGTATCGAGTAATAACTTAAAAGCAAGTTATCATACATCCATTAAATCACCAAAATTCAACATAACAAAACTTAATAAAAAAAACAAGCTCAATCACTATGCTAAATTTCATATTCATAAGATTTAAATATGATAAGACAAAATTCATGTACACCTAACAAAATCCAATTCAAATCCAAAACCATCAACAAATCCCAAAATCAAACAACCCGAACCCTGCATACATCACCAGTGAACACAATCGCAATTCGACCAATTTAAAAAATTAAAAAAATCAAAACAAAACCCTAAAAAAATTAAAAACTAAGAAAAATTAACAATAATTACACAAACAAACACTAGAATCGCACTTTTTCAATGCAAAGCATCAGATCAGAAATACGAATCGGCAAAAAAAACCGAAAATAAAAAAAGTCGAAGAACAAACCTGAATTAGTTCGATCTGGAAGAAGGTAAAAGCAAAACGAGCACGCAATCAAACAACCTTGACAAATTAGGCATTGTTAGTTGCAGCGATTTAAAAAAATATCTAGGGTTTGGGGGGTTTTCTATCAAATTATCTAGATAGATTGCTGACAAATTGACAGACACGTATAAAAGATAGATAGCTATTTGAAGGAAAAGAAAATTCTTACCTTTTTTCCAAGTTAAAGAGGACGGAGTATTATCCTTGTTTTTCTGTATTGCTAATCCGTATAATTTATGGATCTGTCAGCTTCTATTTATACCCAGTCAGTCAAACGTTACCTATTGGGTGGTCAACAGGTCAATTGCCTTGGCAGGCCGGGCTAATGTGTTAACCCCTTCACTCTTCATGGGCCGCTAAATATATCTTCCTTATATGGCCTTCAGGATCCGTCACAGGTCAATTCAATTTGTACCCGGTCTGATATTGGCTCGACTTTGACTTAGACTCGAATAGACCTGATCTATCATAGATTCATAGATCAACTCAAACTCCACCGATTTTCTCAAATTGAAACCCCTAATAATAGAAATTGTATTACTGTGTGTTTAATGAGGAAAAGTGTGTAAAATTGTGGAAATAAGAGAATTTTTAAATTTTAGCTTGTTTGGTAATTTAAATAGAAAAGTAGGGTAAATGAAACGTGTGGAAATCAATTAATTATATTTTTCCTGCTTTATTTCACACTTTCCCCCTCAAAAATGATGGGAAACTGTGAAAAATAAAATTGAACAAGCGAAAAACATGTAATATTCCATTTTCCATAGGGTTCAACAGTAACTAGCCAAACAAATTAAAATTTAGAGATTTCCATACATTTCTTCAGATTAACTTTTCTATAGCTCTCCATAGTTATACTTTTCTCAACATTTCCACGATAACTTAATTTCCAAATACAGTGTAAATGTCGTCCTTAATTTATACGAGTAGTTTGGTCTCCTCCCCTTCTTTGGTTTATCTTTACCGTCCATTGTTGAAGTTTTTGAATTAGGTGTTTGAATTAGTTTTTGGTTGTATTTTGTCGAGATTGGGTTGGTCGGATTCACGTCAATTTGAGTCAGTGTAGTTTCTGAATTTGGTATGGTCAAGTTGTGACTAGGCCATTATTGGGATTGAGTTTGTATGGAATTGTGTTGGGTTTTTATGGATTCAGGTTAAGTTTGATGTTATGCTTCTCAACTTTTGGTGATTCTGAATTTTGCGAGACATGCTACACATTCTCATGTTAGATCAAGCACGAATTGGTCATATTTTATGTTGGTATTTGTTTATGCCAAATTTCGTCTAAGGGGCGACAATTGACTTTGGTCGAAACTAACTAAGAAAATGAATAAGGAAAGCAAGAAAAAGAGAGACGACACAAGGAGATGGTGACGCGGAAAGCCCAGGAATAGGGAGAAAAATCGCAGGTAGCAATGAGGCTACCAATCCACTAATATCCCTAATAATCTAAGTAAAAAGAAAGTATTTTGCGATAATAATGAAGATACAACGATTGCTTAATAAGGGCTAAACTGAAGAATAATGTTGTGTTGCTTGAGTGCTTTTGTTAACGTGTCCTTTGCTTGTTATAGCTTCGTCCTTTTATAGCTTAACCCCAACGGATAAGTTGGTTATCAGAATCCCTAAAAAATAGGAGATCATTGAGCACCAGTCTTTCCACGTCCCTTGCTTATCTTCAACGGCCTACTTAATCCCGGTTGCTTCCTTGACTTGTTCAAACCTCTTCACAACGCTGGACCTTGGGCCTTAGGCCTTGGGCTTTGATCTTAACCTAACTCTTGGTCGTATATCCTTTGTCATCGGTCGCTTGAACTTGCTCACGACCTTTCCAGGCGACACATCTTACCCTGCAGTCACGACAGTACCTGGCGACACGACACGATCACACGATAAAACAGTTACGTCGTTATTAGTACAAAAAGTGGGATAACATTTTGCCCCCAATTTTGATTTTGCAAAACAACGTACAACAAAGTTACAATTTTAAAATTTGAACAAAGAAAAACCGTCCAACTGCTTGGACTTCTGGAACCGCTAAAATCAGGCCAATAAATAACAAAAAGGACATGCAATAATTTTCACAACTACTTCAAAAAAGCCCAGAGAAATTTCTAGATCTAGAATCCGAAAGAGAGAAAGAGAGAAGGAGAATCAACTTCCTGTTTGATTTTCGCCGCTGCTCGAGTAAATTTTATCAATTTCTTTTGTTTTTCTCACTGATTTTTTTGCGAGAGATGGCTCGACCTTAGATAGTAGCACTTAGAGAGAAAAATCAGGTTGAATCTAGTCGGATTAGTTCGAACCACCCGTTTTACACTACCGTTGCTGATGTGCAAGAGTTGCTGCCAATTTCCGGTCTCCCGTCGTCGGTGGAGGTTGTGATTCCTGGTTCGAAGGAGGAGGCGTTTCATTGCCCCCAGGGGTATGTGGTGCTTTACGAATACCCTTTTCTCACCGGCTTGCGATTTCCTTTCACCCCTTTGGCTAAGTCGTTCATCGAGGTGCTACACCTGAGTCAAGGGCAGTTGATATCACAAATCTGGCGGATTTTCTCAGTAATAGATTGGGTTGCCGCTGATTGGGAGATGCCTTTCGATTTGGCTGACCTTCTCTATACTTACGATCTAACGATGAAGGACTATAGTCAGTATACTTTGGTTACAAAGAAGTCGATGAAGAATTTGGCAACTGGTCTGGGAGTGAACAACAGGGGTTGGCAAATTCGATTCGTTTTTGTGAACAAAGATTCATTAGGTGAAGTGGGCGAATTTCTGGTTGAAGAGTGGACACGAGAAGGTAAACATATGCCAACATTTGCGTTTTGTTGCTATTTTACTGAACATCGCCTTACTTTGTGTTGTTTTGTAGTTGTGGACGTGTCGTTGGTGGATTTAAACGCCGACTCTCACGAGAAGACGGTAAGGTTTCTGGGATATTCTATTAGTGAAAGGATGTTTCATCGCAACGTGATTCGTTCGGGGGATTTAAAAGGCGAGGAAACATGCGACGTTGAGGAGGAAGAAGAGTTGGACCAGAAGACGCGTTGAAGAAGGAAGAGGGATTTGTGTGAAGAGATTGTTGTTAATTCTTCTTCTAAGGAAGGAAAAGAGGGCCAGTCTGAAGAGGAGATGGTTAACACTTCAGGTATGGTTTTCGTGGGTTTGATATATTTGTGTTTGAGATTTGTATTTTGGTTGACGGGTAGCATTTTGACATGATGAGTTTAATGCAGAACATACCTTGTCGTCGAAGCCTATGGCTAGGATGTCAGCGTCTGAGATGGCTGAGCGAGCGAGGAAACGTCTTCGGTCGACTATTGTTGCGGCGACTCCTGCTTCTGTGTCCATAAGTCTGTCTTTGGTAGCTCGTCACTCCAAGATCAATGGTAGCATGAAGACGCCGGTCGTTATTGATGGCAACGGTCCTTATCCGATAACGTTGTCGTCTCCTCCTAAGCCTTTTAAGATGTATGTCTTGTCGACCAAGAATTTGCCAACTGAGTCGATTAAGAAGTTACATGTTGAGTCAAAGTCTGCTGTCGGGAAAATAACTATCTCTCTGCCCTCGAACTTCTTGTCTAACGGAAACACCTTGGTTATCTTGCCATATGCTGATCGTCTGATGTTGCCTTCGTCGTTTGCACGATATCGGGTGGCGACGCCTATGGCTACCTGTTCTGACGCTGCTGAGTTGAGCTTAAGGGTTAGTTCGACACTGCTAGCACTGAGAACAACATTGTCGCCATCGACCAAGGAGGCGACGACGACGCTGTTGCCCCCGCTACTCAGGAAGGGGAAGAAGAGGAAAATGGGGAAGAGGCGCCCGTTGCCGCTGACGCGCCTCTGGAGTAGGAAGTGGAGGGTGCCTTAGCCTAGCAAGACTAATTTGTAATAGATGTAGGTGTTTTTTTAGTTTCGACTGACTTTGTGTTTTATTCTGGCATTTTGGATGTTTTTACTCGTCGTCGATGGCGGTGACGAGGTGTTAAGATAATTTGCTTGCTTTTGGTTTGTTTATGTTGTCCGTTGAGGCGACAATTTGAATTCGAAGTCGTGGCCCTAGGGGTCGCGCATTTTGGTATTTATATAAATGGGTACTTTTGTTTACTTGCTTCGTTTTTGTCTGGCTAAAATGATATTTTTGGTCACGAAAACGTCGTTTAAACTTACGTTTTTAGTGCATTGTCGTTGTTGTACGCAATGTGTATAGATGTCACATGTGAGGTACTCGATAACGAAGTATGTGCACATAAATAGTACATGCGTTGTTTAGTAGTCGCTCTTAGTAGCGACACCTCGTCGTTGGGATCCAATTAGTTTAAGGGTCATGACCATGTAGATGCGTCGTCGCTTGGTGTAGTTGTCGCCTGTTGATGACGCTTGTGTTTTGTCGAGTGCTAAACCTGCGAGATGAACATGGGTTGCTAGGAGAATAGGTCGTTGGGGGTGCCAACGGCCCTCCGATGCCTAAGTCAGTAATGGTCTTGGATAAAAATGAAAACGACAAAATACGCAAAGGAAAAAATGAAACGAAAGCAACAAAATATGTAAAGGAAGTGAAAAATAAAATAAAAGCGTTAAAGCTGATAAAATTGTGAACGACGGGGGTTCAAAAATGGTAAAGCTTAAGGTGGGTGGCATTCCAGCTTCGAGGGACCAACTTTCTGTTCTTAGTGGCAAGTCTGTATTCACCTTTGCCAATTATCTTATCGATCAAGTATGGTCCTTCCCAAGATCGTGTCAGTTTACCTGCATTCAACTCCCTTATGTTTTGAAACACTTTGCGCAACACCCAGTTTCCCTCCTTGAAGATCTTTGCTTTGACGTTCTTGTTGAAACACTTTGCGACGATCTGTTATTTTGATGCCATCCTTATCATTGCTGCTTCTCTAAGTTCTTTTGTGTCGTCAGGTTCTCACTTAGTTCCACGTCGTTCTGTTCTGGTGTCATCAACTCGTACCTCGCACTAGGCAGTTTCACTTATGGGGGCAGTATAGCTTCGCACCCATAGACGAGTGAGAAAGACGTATGCCCCGTCGACGTCATAGGCGTCGTCTTGTTGGCCCACAAGATGGAGGGCAATTCTTTTGCCCACCGCCCTTTCTTCGCGTCTAGTCGTTTCTTCAACGACCCAATGATTTTTTTTGTTGGTGGACTCCGCCTGGCCGTTTGCTTGAGGGTACCTTGCATCGACGTCTTTAGCTCGATGTTCCATGTTTTGCAAAATGACCTCGTCTTGTCTCTTATGAACTGAGATCCATTGTCGCATACAATCTCTGATGGTACGTCGCACCTGCATATTATGTTAGTCCAAATAAACGAGCATAATCCTTTGTCCCTTACTTGCTAGAACGCACATGCTTCTATCCACTTAGAAAATTAATCCATCAGTGCTAACATAAAGACCTTTTGTCTTGAGGCGACAGGTAGTTTTCCAACGATGTCCATCCCCCATTTCATGAAAGACCAAGGTGTCAAAGTTAGATGTAAATATTCAGACGGTTTATGTGTCATACCTACGTACCATTCAAAAACAACCAAATCAGTCCTTGTGTTTTCATTAAGCGATCCCAGTCAGGATTCACTATCATTGCAGTATATGTGGATGATTTAAATATCATTGGAACTCAAAGAGAACTTGAACAAACTGCAAAATACTTGATGAAAGAATTTGCGATGAAAGATCTTGGAAAAACCAAATTTTGTCTTGGACTACAAATTGAGCACTTGAAAGAGGGAATTTTTGTCCATCAATCAAATTACACAGAAAGGGTTCTACAACGCTTTTACATGGACAAAGCACATCCAATGAATTCCCCTATGGTCGTTCGATCTTTGAATATGAAAGTTGACCCATTCAGACCTCGAGATGAAAATGAAGAAATTCTTGGTCCTGAAGTACCATATCTAAGTGCAATCGGCGCTTTAATGTATTTAGCTAACAATACTAGACCCGATATTGCTTTTTATGTGAACTTGTTAGCCAGTTATAGCAATTCGCCAACAAAGAGAAATTGGAATGAAATAAGGCATTTATTCCGTTATATACGAGGAAAACTAGATCTTGGTCTACTCTATCAGTCCAGAAAAGATGCTTCTCTCATTGGATATGTAGATGCTGGATACTTATCGGATCCACAGAAGGTCAAGTCACAAACTAGATATTTGTTCATTTATGGAGGTAATGCAATATCCTGGAGATCAACGAAGCAAACATTGACTGCTACATCGTCAAACCATGCGGAATTGATTGATCTTTATGAAGCTGGACGAGAATGTGTATGGCTCAGGTCAATGATTAGTAATATCCAAGAAGGATGTGGAATGAACTCAATAACAAAAAATCCTACCATCATCTACGAAGACAATACTGCATGCAGCGCACAAGTAACTGAAGGGTACATCAAAGGTGATCGAACAAAACACATATCTCCAAAGTTGTTCTTTACACACGATCTCCAGAAAGAAGGAACTATAAACGTCCGACATATTTAATCGTGTGACAATCTAGCTGATTTGTTTACCCAATCTATTCCTTCAAAGAGGTTTGAGCAGTTTGTACACAAAATTGGAATGCGTCGTCTTCATGAGCTATATTAAATTGAGGGGGAGTATTATATACATTGCACTATTTTTCCCTTCGATCAAGTTTTTATCCCACTGGTTTTTTCTGACAAGGTTTTTAACGAGGCAATATACGAAAGCATATAATCACAAAAGTTGTACTATTTTCGCTATCCATGGTCTTTATCCCACGGGGTTTTACCAAACAAGATTTTTAACGAGACAACTGGTAAAGATAAGTACATTAATATTTTGCAACTATAAATACATATAAAGTTTGGTTCGTTTTTACACCGGAGAAATAAAAAGCATTCTATCAGTATAACAAACTCTTGTTCTCTTCGTTTCATAACAAATTCTTTATTTTTTATTATTTATTTTTTAGTGGAATAACTCCTTTCCTTCTTAGCAAATTTCAAAATGGTACCACCAAATTTAATAGCAGCACTCTAACAAATCCTTTCAACTGCTACCACCAAAGCTGGCAAATCTTCAAGGTTAATCAACTTATTCAACGAACTTCACATTTTCTCTTCTTTGGATGCTCGACCTGCTCGTCTTCTTCACAGCTAATCTTCCTTGCAGTCACATTTTTTCGGGGCAAAATTGGGAATGTAAGCTAATTCAATTACTCTACTAGTAATTCAATTTTAGTGTTTGCTGATTTCAGCTAATTTGATGATGAACAAATTTTGAAATTAGTTGCTATTTTGTGCTGATTTTATTCAAGCTAAATTGTACTTTTGAATGCTTTACTTTGTGTGTGTGTGAAAATGTTGTAATCTGAGGTTTTGTTGTTTATGTACTTGCGAAATTTCTTCAATTTTCCTTGATCTTGCTTGAATTTTGTAAATTGAAGTAATTTGTGTTAATTGAAATTGTGAACTTTGCATTGCAATACTGAAAATTATTGCGCGTTTGATACATCGATTATTGCTTAGGTTTTGTTTCCGGCGGTATCACATTTCCTGATATTGCGTTTGAATTTAAGATTACGATGATAATATGCTGAATTTGATATAGTGCCTAAACAATTATCCTGATGATACTTTTCGTGGAGACCTCGATGCTTAATTACATTTGGTAGAAATTTGCAGTTGATCTGATCTTACAATAAGTTCCGGGACTTGTCTGGAACCATACCCTAGTTATCGAGTTTTGAAATGGCTTCTCCGATGTCGTTAAGAAGCTATAAGAGTATGGGACCAGAAGGTCAAGCTCAGACTGCACAGAGTTCGGGAGGGTCTACGAAAGGTTTGAATATACAATATGTTGTACAACTCACTGAGGTCGGGGAAGGTCTCAAGGCAAAAATGTATAGACTCAATCAAGTTTTAGATCATCCGGATCCTGTCAATCATTTGTTCTCCGAGTCTTTTTGGAAAGCTAGTGTGATTCCTAATTTTCCAAAGATATGTACATTGGTCGCAAGGAAGTTCCCGGAGCATACCAGCAGATTACAACTTGAGCGTGTAAGCATGGTTCTGACCTTTGTTTATTTATTGTTTTGTCTTATAAAAGTTTGGTTACTGATAGTTTTTGGATTGGTATTGGTGCAGGTTGACAAAGTTGCTTTTGATTCTTTAACAGATGGTGCAGAGGTTTATCTCCAGAATTTGGAGCCGTGGGTTCAGGTTTGAACTTCATTGGTCATCTTGGTATCTTGCTGGTTTTCACTTTTCAACTTCTTATGTTCTTATTCATGCATCTTTCCCATGCAATTAGTATTATTCTGAACATAACAACGCCAACGCTATCTCAATGCCTCTAAAAGAGGCTCTAGTGGAGGGCAAGTTAGAAGGGCTGGATAAACTTAGCTCTACCCTTGAAATAGTGGAGATGCTATTCACATTATAATAATGTAATGAGTCGTTTTGATCTATTCTATGCTTCATTTTAATCCAAAATCAAGAATAGTGAATCTTATAGTTCCATCAGAAACGGAAGTGCATTTAGTGTGCATGAATCTTGCTGCAACGCCACTGCCTTCGTGTCACGTTCTTAGTTTTCATTTATGGTACATTTTGAGGAAGTAATTTTCTTTGTGATTGTTTTCTTGCAATGGCATCTCGGATGTTGCTATAAACAATTTTATGTAAGTCATGTTATAATTGGTGTACTTGGTGATTGACTTTATTTAATCCCTTCAGTTGCTTCTTGATTTGATGGCATTTCGAGAACAAGCATTACGCCTATTATTGGATTTAAGCAGCACAGTGATTACCCTATTGGTGAGTATTAAAATTATTTCTCCTTTCCAAATCCTATTTTCCTTACCTTTTTTTAAATATGTTGGGGGACAGGGGGGGGGGGGGGGGGGGGGGGGGGGGGGGGGGGCGTGGGGGATTTTTTTTCGAGGTGTTAATGTGACAAATGTTTGGGGCATCTTGTCTAGTATCTCAACATTGTGACTTTATATTTCTTTGTTAGTTTTCTGAATTGAAGGCATTTTTTTTGTCTATTCTGGTTGACTTCCTGAATTCCGCTGCCATGTTTCGTGCAATTAATCAGAAATAAGCTCCGGCCTTCAAGTTGGTTGATGCTACTGAATGATTTTTCTAATTTTTTTTTAACATGCAAGTGGAGTAGAATTATATAGTCTGTATTATATCGTTTACACAAATGAGTGCATATTCACATCAGTGATCAGGCTTTTTCTTGACTATTACCTCTGTCTCTTAAAAGATTGCCCCGGTTTCCCTTTTGGTTTGTCCCCTATCCCCTTTAGTTTTCCCCATACCATGAATGGCCATAAGGAACCATACCTTTACTCTCAAAAACACTACTTTTGGTCCTACCAATTTTCTCTCCCACCAATTCAACCCAACCAAAATTTTAAAAAGTCACATTTCTTTTGTGGGCTAATCTTTAAGGGACGGAAGGAGTAGTATTTTTCAGCAAAAGGAATCGATGCAGAATTTTACAATTATGAGGTGTGTTAGTGAACCTGCCATTTTACATAGCATGACTGATTTATTATATTTTCCTTTTCTATAGTTTAAATGCTTGCAGTCTCCCACTTTTTTCTCTTTCATTTGTAAATTAGTCACTCAGAGAAAATATGGACCCATGAAGAAGCTTGGGAAGAACTAAAGACATACTGATCTCTATATCAAATCTCTAATCAGTTGGGAAATTTCTCTTGCAGCCTCATCAGAACTCATTTATACTGCACGCTTTCATGGATCTATTTTGTTCATTTGTTCGTGTGAATCTATTTTCTGAGAAGGCAAGTGCTTCGTTTTGGCCTCTTTTCTCTAAAAGTTTGTTATAATTTTTTTTTCTTTTAAATAAAAGTCTCTTAGTTTAATAGGTGCTTCTTGTATCAGTACTAAATAGTTGTTGCTTTCACCTCAGATACCTGGGAAAATGATGCTGCAGATGTACAACCTTTTACATGGAATTTTGAGGAATGACCGTGATTGTGATTTTTACCACAGGTAGAATTTTTTCTCTCTTTACTTATCTAGATGAAGGACGGGGTCTCATATATTTCATAGTTTTTTGTTTGACTTCTTGTCAAAGTGGTTATGGTTTTATCAATTGCTATCTATATGTGGGGTTAGTGGTTACTGATTATGTCGCACCATTTATTGAGCGTGTGAAGTGTCACACAAAAGACCAACTATACAACTAAAAGGACTAGGAGTCTTCTAAATAATAGTTGAAGGAAAGAAAAGCCCAATACGCTATATATCTAAACACAGATTTGGACAGATATAAGTTAATTTACTAGATTGAAAGTTATCCCTGAATCAGATAATTAGTGAGGAAGGCTTCAAAGTATAAAGAGGATAAAGTAATATATTATATGTTTCACTGGAGTATATGTTTAAAGTTTAATTCTCCTGGTTATTCTGGTTATGATTTGGCTTTAAATCGATTGTTGAGCACACAATTTATTAAAGGGGGAAAGCTGGAAATCTTTTCATGGAAAACTTCCTTATAGCAGGTAGTATATGTGTCTTCATTAATTAATTATTTAACCCCTTTCTAGAGTGATGGATATGCTTTGTTAATGGTGACTCTTGCAACATCTGATCCTGGATTCAGAGACAAGTTTTTTTTTATCATCATGTCATGAGATGAACTCGGGTTTAGTTACTCTTACTTCATAGTATATTTCCCATAGAGTTCCACAATGTTTTTTTTTTCTTTGAGTAATCTGGCGAAGTACTTGAAGCAGCTGATTCTTTATTTCTATTTATTGTGAATTACAGGCTGGTTCAGTTCATAGACTCGTATGATCCACCAGTCAAGGGGCTTCAGGAGGACTTAAATTTTGTCAGTCCACGAATTGGAGAGGTTATAAAACATCCTTAACCTAATTTATTATGCAAAGAAATATCTTGATCAAGTCAAGAAAAAATTTCAGCTGTTATAAAGGGATATATCGTGAGAGGCATGGAATTATTATTTTGTGGTATTGCTTAAACTTGTCTTGTACTGCTAAAATAATTACTAGGGCATACTTATTGTATAACCATTTGCAAAAATTTCCTCCATCTTCTTTTCCTATGGCAACCGAAAATCCAAAATTCGATAAAAAAGGTCCTAAAGAAGGTAAATGTCAGTGTGTGCACTAATTACTATACTTGGCTAATGGTTCTCTCCAAATATCTCTCCTACTCTTCATCACCTGAGTTCCTCTTCTTAACTCTCTCCACTCCTGAAAAAGTATGCATTCCCCCTATGCATTATTGAAGAATGGAAGAACTATAATAGGTACTGGTTGTTTGATGTAAGGTGCCATTGTCCCGCTTTCCGTGTTGGAGCATTTCTGAGAAAATTATAGAAACATGCTTTTGACTAGTATTTGGGATTCAGTGCTGCTTCATTTAATCTCGTAGACGCACTCTACAGGGGTTTTATAATTTTTTATTTTTAAAATTGTATTAGCATGCTGCTGTACGGTCTTATTTTTCTGTACTGCACTCTATTGGGCTTTAAATTGTTTGTTACATTACTGCAAACTTCTGTTGTTGAAAGACGTTAGAGTTTTAGTGAAGAGTGCAACTATTGAATGTGCGGATCATGCAGTAGTTTCTTCCTTTTATTTGCTCAAAAAAAGACTTTCAGTTAATAACTTTTCTGATGAGTATATGCTTATTTTTTGTAGCGTCTTGTTAGCTATTTAGTTAGTAATATCTATTATTGTTTTTCAGGTTTTAGAGGCTGTTGGACCTGTTATATTTCTATCATCAGATACCCGGAAGCTTAGAAATGAGGGCTTTTTGAGTCCTTTCCATCCTCGATATCCAGACATACTTACAAATTCTGCTCATCCCATGGTAACTGCACATCCTCTGGTCTTGAACTTTGTTGTACAATCTCAAAGCCTTCTCATTCAATCTGCGAATGTTGGAGTACACTTATATGAATGAGTTTCTGGCTGCTGGATCCATCTTTTAAGTTCTGTTCTTTTCAAAAAATACTGTTCGTTTTCTATCAAATTGATGAACTACACGTTGGCATGTGCTTGCATTTGCACCACAGCAACAAATTGTTCAATCTATATCTATGATTTTGGCAATGTCTTGTCTTGGATGTTGGAAATAGGTAGCCACTTTTACTTTCCTCATTTTTCTTTTTACAGAGAGCTCAAGATCTAGCAAATGTTACTTCCTACAGGGAATGGGTGCTTCTTGGATATCTTGTTTGTCCCGATGAACTTCTGCGTGTAACCAGCATTGACATTGCTTTGGTACATTCGATATCTGAGCTCTTTTCAGTTTTAACTTTCTACTTGACAATTGTTTGGAAGAAAAGAAAAGAACACGAATCTGAAGAATATTTTAATTATCAGATCATACGTCCGTCTCTTTTCCAGTTTTCCTCCCTTTACCTGTCTGTTTGATCTGTGAGATCATTTTAAAGCCTGAACCATTTGATAGCATAATGATCTTTTTGCTTGTATGGCTCATGCTTATCTGATATCTGATTCTTTCCAGTTAGTTCTTCCTTGTGACGACATTTATGGTGATTTGTAGGTAGTATTGAAGGAAAACTTGGTTCTAACGTTGTTCAGAGATGAGGTGAGGTTTTCATTTGCTTTCTTAAATGGATGAAGGTTTATGTGGATAGTTAATCAGGATATAGATATCAAAATGCAGCATATACTGTTGCACGAGGATTATCAGCGATATGTCTTGCCACGCATATTGGAGTCAAAGAAGATTGCAAAGGCTGGCCGTACAAAGCAGAAAGAAGCGGACCTCGAATATAGTGTGGCAAAACAGGTTGAAAAGATGATAAGGTACAAAGGCAGCATTTCATATAATATGGATTAAATTTAATCAACTTATATGTGCTAAATTAGCCAGCAGGCACATGTCTTTGTGTGCAATTGTGAATGTGTTAGTATTTGCTTTTGTCGAATTTAGTTGTGGTACATTTTCTGAGTGGTTAAATAATGTGCACATAGGCTCATAGGGTCATACCTTTGCTGTTTGTGTTGATCTTTGGAGGCTGTTCATCTTCCTTCAATCTTTACTTATCAACACAATAAACCAGGCTTCAGAATTTTCACATACTCATTTTTTCAATATTGAATCTCTGAACAGAACCTTTGCTTCTCATTTACTTTCTAGACAAATATGACATTGTAAGAACAGAAAGAGGGAGAAATAGAGCAGAGGAAAAAGTGCCCTTGAAAATAAAGATTCAAATATCATATTCACCATTAAACTACATCATCAATTCTTTGTAAGGGAAACTACCTTTAGATCATCTTATCTTATGCACCAGAGAAATACCAAATATTTACCACAATCATTCCTAGTAATCACAGATTCACAGTAGAGTAATTTTGTAAGAAATTCCAGTATGAAAAAAATAACCTTCTCAAAACCACACATGCCAAGAAACTAGACTGGTAAATGCAGAAAGCTACCCGTAGTGAATCTGGTATGCCTCAGAACGAAATGAAGACAAAAGAAAAGTGGAAACTCAGTTTTCAATACCTTCTTTCTCCTTGTCCCCTTCCCTCTCTCTTCTAAAGTTGATAGGCTTTTTCTGTCGAGCGAAAACCTTTAGTGATTTGGGTCTTGTTGGGTAGGGTCGCAAGGTTAAGCAAATTGGGTTACCTTCCACCCACATTTTGGCACGTATGAAACCGGTTCGCAGAGCGGGGTCTGTACCATGTTCCTCGTAACACTGGGTTGGATTAGAAGGGATGACTAGGGACCAGCCTGCTGAGTTAGAAAGAGGCTATTTTAGCTGTATCCCCATTACAACAACGAGTTTGTTCCTGTTGAAAATTACGATGCACTCGCAATTGCGGCAACAGATTGTCGCGGTTGATTTTTAACTGATAAATTGTGAATTTCTTCAAAGAATTCACATTAATGGGTTTAAGCCTCGATTACACTTTTTGGTTTAAAAACCATTTTTTCAACAAAACTTAACAAAACGTACCATTATATGACTGGGTAACATATTTGGAGAACAAATAATCACTTAAAATATCAAGTTTCGTAAACTACATAATTAATTACTAAAATACTTTTGGCCAATTTTAGACACAAGAACGCAAGTAATGGGAAAAATTATTCTGCCGCTGCGAGTCACCATTACGTGGAAGACATGGGGAGAAAAACATGATTCTTGTTGCTGTATTACATAATAGTGTTTCGCAGACGGAAATCCAAAATCTATCACAGAACAACCGAGTTTTAATTCCATCATTGATCTGTTATTCTCTTATACTGTACATAAATGTAACCTGGCCTATTTTATTTCACAGCTATTAGATATAAAGGTTTAAAAGAACAATTAACAAGACATGTAATTTAGTTCGTTGTAATCCAAAGTTTAGATATTTCCATTCAATATTGATTAATCTTATAGAAAATGGATGAGTGCAATCCTCACCATGGAGGCATGGACCTAAATTTCTCCTCTTTACACATGAGCAATCTGGCAAAAGTGGCAATGAAGGAGCGAAGGCAAATTACCAGATGTGGAGCACAGGCATGCTATTAGGTACTAGGTACTAAGCACACTATTATCCGTGCTACAACCAACAACAACAAGGTTGGAGGTGAGGCGGAAGGTCAGAGAGGAGGGAGAGAGGAGGGAGGCACTGCGTTCTGCGACGACCAGGGGGGAGAGAGAGGATGGACGACGTCAAAAAAGGGAGGAGCAATGAGGTGCATCGGCGACGAGGGTTAACGATATATCAGAGGGGTGGGAGGCATAAATGGCTCATATTACTTAAAAAAGGGAAATAACATAAATACTAACGTGACAATTAACCATGGGGATAATGCTGATAAAATTTTAAATCTTAAGAGTACCATGTACACCTTGAATTTTGAAAGCAAACAGGTGCGCTAGTTAGAAAGTGACTGAAATTAGTCTTCATCCTTCTGACTAATTTTCTTCTACAACATGCTTTGTAATCTTTGCTTCACACAATACTTGATATCTTGTAGGGGTCGTTTGGTTGGCCATTTTGGAATGGATTGCAATGGAGTTAGAATTCGTTCCATCTATTTTATTGTTTGGTTGGGTCTTTTTGGAATGGAGTCTCATACCAAGGGGTTCTACCTCCACCCTATACCTCTGGAATCCCATACCCACCTCTTAACCTAAGATTCATAACACCCAAGTTACTAACCCTAACTTACAAAGGAAGGAGGAGCGATAGAAAGCAGCCGCCCACCATCCGACGAGCATCACCGTCAACCTTCAAGGCGACCATCACCGGCGACCTTCATCGCTGAGCTTCAATCCGGCGAACTTCGACCTTCAATAATCAATGACCACCCATCTCCTCTGCGTAATCGATGAAGGCGCACTGGCTGATGAAACTCCTCACTATCATACATCTTGATCTCCAATGTAAATTTGAAAAGTAGGATTGCAGAGTTTTGAAGTTTTCTGGAATGAAAAGTAGAACTGCATATTTTGTTTTCCAAGAGTATCACCGGCTAAACCGCTAAATCCTTGCAAATTTGGTTTTTTAATTTTTTTTCTAGGATGAATTTAATTGGACATAATGCATTCATCATTATCATTATCATTATCCTTACCCCATTGCCTCAAAGAGGCTCCCGCAAGAAGCGGGGTAAGGGGGGTCGGACGTACGCAACCTTACCCCTGCAATTGCAGAGAGGTTGTATCCAGTTGACCCAGAAGTGGGACGACCATCATCTTCTTCATGGAACGGAAGCGAAGAGGTTTTAAGAGCCATTTTGATTTAGTCCACTACATCCCACAGCCAAAAGAACAAATGAATCATTGGCTCCATCGAAAATGGACATAATGCAATTTTTTTTTTTTTTTGATAATCAAATTAATTCAACAGAATGCAATTTTCTTTTGATAATAATATGAATAAAATAATAAGTATATTGCTTATAATTTGATTTATTATGAAGTAGTAGTACATGATACATAATCCATCTCTAAAATGAACCAAACAATGGGTATAGGATTATAGAATCCGTTCCAAAGCGAACCAAACACAACTACTTAGGAATGGGGATGCCAATCCATACCTCCCTGGTATTGGTTTACAATCCGTTCCATTCCAATTTGTTGAACCAAACTAACTCGTACTATCTTCTGCACAATAGAATATCTGGAGCTCCACGGAGACTAATTTCTTTCCATTCATATCATATAACTTGTCACTACAGCAACAATGCCCGTTTCTCCTAGAGCTGCTTTGGAACAGGCAAAAATATTTTCGCTAAATCAGTATTTCCTCAATTGTAAGCCTACTCAAGTAGTAGTTTGTGATATATAGTGCACAGGAGTCATCTATCTCGGGCTTCCTAAGAAAGATTCAATTTCAAGAAAATGGCGATAGCTTAAGGGAGTTTGGGGAGTAACAAGGGCAGAAGGTGCTGTGTTGATCAGCTGTTTTTTTTTTTTGTTTTGTTTTGTTATGTGGGTGATTTGGTTGGAAAGAAATGACCAGACCATAAATTAGGTGTCTTCAGTATTTCTAGCGTCCCCAAGAAATTTTTTGTTAGATGCTCAATGACGGTTATGAGACTAGCGGGGTTTAGGGAAAGGGGGGAAGAGAAAATGAGAGATTCATTTCCCTTATTTGGATATGACTTGGGGTGGGGGTGGGGGGAAGTGTTGAGAATAGGAGGGATCTTTTGCCTTCCCATTTTAATAAACCAGTTCTTTCAATATTTGATAGATTTGAAAGAAAATGCAAGCTCACTCCTTCCTTCCCCTCAACTCCGTTTCCTTTCTCTCTTTCCGTCCATGATTGCTATCCAAACATATTGTAAAGTTCTTTTCTGCTTTCATAATTCATAGTTTCTCGGACATTCCTACCTGTATTTAAGTTTCATGATGAATGAAGTGTTCTTTATCAGTAAGTACACATGTCATTCTAGAATTGCACGATATACATACACGTAACTTCTTAAAGATAATTTCTAAGAATGTTTACATACACGTAACTTCTTAAAGATAATTTCTAAGAATGTTTTTATAGCAAGGTGAAGAGACTATATCCCCCCCTTTGGTTGAGTTTTCTTGTTTTGGGCCGTTGGTGGCTCCTAGAAATTCTGTTAAGCAATAATATTTTGTACATAAACAAGTATTAGCTTCAGCTAACATCAAAAACATGATTTGTTACCAGGTTTTCCATGTTCAAGTGAATTTGTTTTTGGGTCATAGTATTCTTCTTCAAACCATAAAACTGTAGGTTAGGTTTTTATTGAAAGGAGTAGTTTTTCTCAAGCTTACTTTGCATGTTTTGGTGACTTTGTGTGATAATGTTCGCTATACTTCAAAACGGAAAGATACAGGAGTCCTGCTTTTTAGAATCTTCCGTTACGTTTTGTTGTCATCATTCTTGCTAAGTGGGTGAAGGCCAAAGGACATTATATTTCGGAATTTATCTCCAGCATGCTTGTAGACTTGTAGTGAAAGAACGCACAAACTGGATTGCTTTAATTTGTCTTCAGAATGTCTATTAATAAGCTTTACTGATACTTGTTTATATATCATGGACTAATATGTACGTGACTGTGTCACTCTATTTCTAGTGAAGTGCATGAACAAGCATTGTTATGTTGTGATGCTATACACCATGAAAGGAGAATACTACTAAAGCAAGAAATTGGAAGAATGGTGCTCTTTTTTACTGACCAGCCTAGTTTACTGGCTCCCAATATTCAGGTACTTCCAGCAATTAATTTGATGCCTCTAAGGTGGTTCTTAATTTCCTAGAAGCAAGAGTTGAAACTATTTGGATCTGACAACTGAACCAGACTGGTCATTAACCTTTTCACCTGGTTATCAAATAGGCGATAGGAATCATCAAGTAACACCACTCTGTTATATGGTTGTTTGAGTTTTGACTTAGATTCTTCTCCCTATGACTTGCGAGTGGGGACTAAAAGAGGATTTTTGTTTGAATGTTTTGGCCCTCGCCGGGGAGGGGGGTGGGGGGGGGGGGGGGGGTGGGTGGGTGGTTAAAGCTAAACTTTCGTTCTCTGATGAGCTGTGCTCCTGCTATCTCTTTGTCTACGTCCCCAATTCCCCACTTTGTGCTAAGAGAATTAGGAAATGTTAAATGTATATATTTTTTTCATCTCTCCTAAAACTATAAGATGCTGATTTCATCATTTTCTCTCTTTGGTTCATGCATTGTTTGACATTGCTTTCTCTGTGATTTCTAAGATGGTATTTTCAGCATTGGCGTTAGCTCAATCCGAGGTGATATGGTACTTTCAGCATGTAGGAATTATGTCATCAAAGTCTAGAGCTACTACTCATACACTACCCGTGGAAATAGTGAGTGAATTCCCTCTCTCTCCTCATTTCATTTCTTTTTTAAAGCTGCGCATGAATAGAATAGGTAGTTAAATTGTTTCAGGACTTTTAACTTAACAACAGTCTGCTATTAATCTGAAATGTTATAGTGGATTCCCTTTCTGTTTGAATTCCACGTTTCTGAATATTATTCTCCTTTGCGACTTTCAATTTTGATTTCAGGACCCAAGTGATCCAACTATTGGATTCTTATTGGATGGGATGGACCGTCTTTGCTGCCTAGTGCGAAAGTACATTGCAGGTTGGCCCACCTTCAGTTTTGTGTTATACAAACGTGACTTTAATTTCATTGAGGAATTTCGTCATTAGCTATGATTAAAAAAAAAAAAAATCAATTGTGGGCTTTGGCATTAGCTATGATAAAATATAAAATCAATTGTGGGTATATGGAATTATGAATACTAGTGGAATGTCATCTTAAAAATGGTTCTAAGTTTCTGACAATTAGCTTAGAATGATAAGACTTGATTTTCATTTTTAAATATCTGATTTTTAATAATCAATGGATCATCTTAAATATTCCTTTTAACCAGTGGGTTTAATATTGTTGAGGTTTTGTAGACAATACTTCTTTTCTTCTAACTTTTTTTTAATACAAGTGGAACTTCTAACTTGACACTTTGTTCAGTTAGCGTATTTGGAAATGGAGGGGAGGGGGAAAGAGGGAAGAGAAAGGGAGGTGAGGGGTAGGAAGGAGTGAGCGTCCATTTTCCTTCCAAATCTTTCCAACAGTGGAGGGATTGAATTATTAAAAAGGGAAGGAGAACGGATCCCTCCAATTCCCTTCCCTATCCTTCCCCTACGTCTTATCCAAATAAGGGAAAATGTATCCCTTACTTTTCCTCCTAATCTTCCTATCCAAACACAGTGTAAATCTGGAAATGAGCACATGAAGGGTATAAGATTTTGTAACAAGTCATCTGTAATGTTTTTCCATGACTGTTTTGATAAAATTTTCTTCATGATTGAATGCAGCTGTCAGATGTTATTCACTATCCTATCTGTCATCCTGTGCCGGTAGAATTCGATTTTTGCTGGGAACTCCAGGAATGGTGGCACTTGATCTTGATGCAAATTTAAAAGGACTTCTTCAGAAGATTCTTCAGCACCTGGAGAAGATTCCAAAACCACAGGGTGAAGATATCTCTGCTATCACTTGTGACCTATCTGTAAGAAATCCGAGAAGCTAGATTGATTTATTTTCCTCCCCTCCCCTTAATATTTACCTTATTTTTTCTCTGGGTCTTTTATTCTTTGTTTATATGTCTGCTTCATCAAACTACATATTCATTCATATCTTATTTAATTAGTGTCTATGCTTTAGCTTAGACTCACCCAATAATAATACTTATCTTGAAAATTTTGTTCAATTCACGAGAGGTCATCGATTGCTATAGCTCGTGTATTATGCTGTCCTTGTTTGATCTTCGCATAATCATTTTGCCAGCTATACATTGTATCATCTACAAATCTTCTTTTCACCACATAATCTTGTACTTCTTGGTCCAGACTATCAGACTTCATCCATGTGACATGTTCTCTTTTATTCAATCTGTAAATAACCAAATATAATTATGATCGTAAAAGATTTTATTAAGGAAAATTAATGGATAGTAAAATGGATGGTAAAAGGTTCGGCTAGGAATGTGATTATGATTATTATTATTTTTATTTATTAGTTACAGACTAAAGGGCTAAGTCAACAAAATAAAATAAGCCCCCCTAAACAAATCAAATTCGTATATATATAAGACTAAAGTCTATAAGAGTAGTATTGTAATGAACCGAGAATCTAAGTAATCAGCTCGAGCTTGGCTAATTAATAAATGAGCCGAGTTTGAACAACTTTGAAGCTCAGTTTATAAACGAGTTGTTCTTGAAGACTTTACAGTATAAAGTTTGTCTAACTGACTCCTAGTTTATTTGCTATGGTGACTTTCTTCCACTACACGATAGGGAGTTAGAGGAGCTTTCTTTGTTAGTGGAGGTTTTGAATTTTCAATAAACAGCAGTGGTGGATTCTAGGGTGTGGATGGGCCAGTCGTTAGGCTCTTTTGTAAATCGTTTCTTTGTTGCTTCACTCGACCCCCTCAGTTTCCCGCTTTTCCAGCTGTAAGCTTGATTTGGAAGGCCAGAGTTCCTCTTAAAGTGAGGGGTTATTATGTGGACTTTGGCATTCTGTAGGATTAATACTAATGGTGTGCTTCAAAAGCGAAGGCCTGTATGCTTTGTTCGAGCTGCTAGTGAGTCTTGTTCACGTGTACTTTATATTTTGCTGTGACAAGTTTCCTGCGAAGGAGGCTTTTCGTTGCATGAGGCATCTTGTGTTTTCTCTTTGGGGGTTGTGGACAGGCTGCATATTAGATTTCGAGGGTCTGGTAAGGGTAACGAAAAGAAGTTGTTAGCGCATGATGCTTTTGTGGCTATCATGTGGTGTGTGTGGCTGGACCAGATTTCAAGAGTCTTTTCTGACGGAATCTTTGTATTTCAATTGTTATTGGACAAAATCACTTATTTAGCTTCGTTATTGGCTGAGGCAGCTGGGGCCTTTAAAAGTTACTCGATTGGAGAGGTTCAAAGAAACTGGGATAATATGTAGTTTTGGCTTCTTTTTAGAGGATATCTTTTCCTCCTTTTGTCCTCTTTATTTCAGCTGATCAGTGTGCTTCTTTACTTAAAGGTTATTAATGTTACCATGCCAATAAAAGAAATTATTGCTTGGATGAAGGAGATAAATCTATGAATTATGAACTTTATTTCATCAAGTTAATGCATGCTTCAGATTTTAAGTCACCAAAAAGTTACTTGAGGACTAAGTAGCATGACAATATTGTTTGCTAACCAGCTTCCACAATCTTGCATTCCCATGTAGGCCATTTTATCTTTGCTTCGTGGTCGATTGCAGTCTCTTAATCATGTTCTTTTTTTATGTAATGTGCTGTGCAAGAAGATTATACTCTTTCTTTGATTCTATTGTTCCATGTGAACTGGATTGATCTACATGATATTTTATATCTTTGCCACGATTTCCTTGCTGTTTCTTTACCTGCTCTGTATTTCTTTCAGGATTTTCGTAAAGATTGGTTGTCAGTATTGATGATTGTCACTTCCTCTCGGTCATCCATTAATATTAGACATCTGGAAAAAGCTACTGTTTCCACTGGCAAGGAAGGCTTACTAGCAGAAGGGAATGCTGCATATAACTGGTCCAGGTAATTACCAATGTTTCAATAATTGTGATTTAAGTCTACGCTGCGATGGTAAAATGACAACCAATTATACGAGATGAAGTGTTTGATAATAATATGAAAAACACATATTTCCCTTTTCTTTTTGCATGTTTTTGGCTGCTTAAGAATTTTGTTTTTGTCCAAAATAACAGAGGACTTGATTAGCATTTACAATAAGCTACCTGAGTAACTTGACAGAAAATTTCAAAATTCAGAGAACAGGAAATATTCAAAACGCCACTCCCAAATTGCAGTCCTGCTTTGTATGGAGGAAAATTTCATTTCAAAAGCGTGAGGACTGAGGGGCCTTCTAGTTTTGGCGGACTAGTGGACTATGGACTAGAGTGCACAGTGCCTATTGTGCACCGAAAGAACAAGTTCTTATGTAGAAGAACATGTCATTGTGAAAAGGAACATAGGATATACTTATTTATTTATTTTATTATTGCTACAAATAAAAAACATACACATGTTCTTTTATTATAATGTCATGTTCTTTTCGACAAGCACTTGTGTTTTTTGGGTGCACAATGCTTACTGTGCACCCTTGTCCACCATCTAAATTGCGCAGTAGTACCATGGGACTATGGGAGCATATAGTTACAAGAGAAAAATACCTCTAGTTTGCTTATTTATTAATGTGCGATCTTGCCATCCCATCCTGCTCAGAGCAGCATAGGATCGTGCCTGAATATCTAGTATTTCGGGACCCACTGATGAAGTTTTTGGATAATTGAAGGGGGATGTTTGCTCTTTCCTGCTGGTTAAAAACTGTAGTGTTCCTTTTAAAGTACTATTGACCCTGCTGTTAAGTAAGGTATCCTCTAATTCCTCTTACAAGATGGCTTACCTGGAGGTCCCTAGTTTTATGTAGCAAGGGTCTATCAACTTTCCATTTCTAGTCGAGAGATCTTGCCCGTAGTCCATTTCAAAGAAAATTAATTCTTCGCAGAAAATTATGGTTGTAGACCTTCACCATACATAGCTGTCAGAGCTAATAGTACAGGTTTGAAAGAGTCAGATGTCTATTTCTCTTGACAGAGCTTTTCCCCTACTGGCAGGAGAATCAATCACTGGCATTAGAAAAGTTACCCCTACTGGATTTTGTAAATCTGAAAAAAAAACAAAAAAAACAAAAGGTTCAACGCGGATCAAATCTTGTACCAAACTCATTTCTTTTTCTACTTTTTTTTCATATTTATTGTTCTTTGTTCTATTTTTATGACCCCTGAGCCAAATTCTTTTCTTTTTCTACTTTTATTTATTTATTGTTCTTTGTTGTATTTTTATTTCTGTTTCTTTATAGTTATTGTTTTTCTATTCTTTTTATAGTAATTGTTCTTTATTTTTCTATTTTTTTATAGTTATTTTTTTTTGTGTTTCTATTTTTTTATAATTATTTTTCTTTGTTTTTCTTTTCTTCTCTATTTTTTTTATAGTCATTGTTCTTTGTGTATCCTTTGTACTCAATGATTTTTTTGTAAAAGCTCAGTAGTTTAGGTTCCTTTTTTTTATCAATTAGTTTTTTTTTTTTTTTTGAAAACTCCGATCAATTAACAGTTTTTTTTTTTTGCAAACTCCGAACCCTTAACAGGAAATTTCTGGCACCGCCACTGCCTGCCATGCTACCTACTGTTTCCTGACTATGCATGCACTTTATCGGAAATTTAAAAATTACCATCAGTCAGAAGTATGTTTGATAGACATTTGGATGATAACCCATCTCTTCTCCTTCTGTTTGACAGCTCAGATAAGTTTGGTCCATTCTCGGTAGATAGGTTTGACATATTTGATTTTATAAAAAAAAAGATCTGACATCTTGGATCCTATTAAACAAATTTTTTCCTAAGCCACTAAAGTTATCTCAGAGGCTTGGCGTTCCCCTGCATGAAATGAATTGTGCCAACTTCAAGGGCTAACTGGAAGTTCAGTTCAATAAGTATGCAAACTGAATTGCAGAGTCTTCAGTCTTGAGTCTTGATTACTTGAATTCTGCCTCATGTGGGGAGGAAGTTAGCTTATTCTTGAGAAATTAGGTGGTGGCAGGAACTAGGAAGCAACGTAGAAGAAAATAAACAGTTATTTCCTACTTGCATTAGTTGTATAGCCTATACAAGAATGGGCTACAAATTTGGGCCCGGCCAAGTATATAAATGGCAATTAAATCATTAATTGACTAGTAGGAAGCATTAGCTGTGTACAAATTTGATAATGAACACATAATTTTTCTTTAAATTTATTTTAATCTTTTCTTCTTTACTTTATAATAATTTTTTGAATTTTTTTCATAATTTGATATTTTAAAAAATACAAATATTTTAAATTCCCGTGTCCCCGTATTTCATAATTTAGAAAATTTCAGTTTCCACGTATCCGTTTTCGTTTTCCATTTCCGTGCAACCTAGCGGGAGATACCTGAAAAACAGTTGTTTCACATACTAAAGGCAATGTTAAAAGTCCATGGAAATCTTATATTTATTGCAGACTGTTAAGGAAATATCAGAAAAATTCATTGAACTCTTGTTTTGATTTGCTATTGATACTAAAGGCAAGAGAGCATTCACAATTTGTTTTATGCGACAACTATTATGAGACCAAGTCACCTCTGCTTAATAGTGCTTAGTTACAGGTTTGTGATAGTGGTCACAACATTTGGGAGTGAATGAGGGATTTGGGTACGTCTAACTTGTGTTGGTTATTATAATCTTTGGAAAAATGAGTAAAGGCAGTCAACCTGAACAAATTATTTTATTTGCTTATTTTTGGAGCATGCTATAGCTTGTCTTGAGAGGATTTCTACTTCGGATTTATGTTGGTTTATCAAGTAGTTTTGTTGTTTCAAATCAAAATCTGGTTTTATACGCTCTTTTTAAAAAAAAATATGTATATGGTTCTTTTTACTGAAACTCATTTCTAATAGAAAAGGGTAATTGAGGATTACTCCGTATATGGAGCACGTGTAGACCTTCTGTGGAGATGTTCACTATGCTACACAATGTGCAATGTGCAAGAACATCTTATACACCTGAATTTTTCCCGTGCAGATGTATTGATGAACTTGAATTACAGCTTGCAAAGCATGGAAGCCTCAAGAAACTGTATTTTTATCATCAACATCTCACATCGGTGAGTTCTCACTTAATTTTGAGGAAAATGGCAAAAGTTTTTTCAGAAAAGTTTGCACATAAAAAGAACTATTTGCTTAAGAAATTAGAAACTATAACTTTTTGTTGTCTGCTGGTTGAATCTTTGTAAGCCATGGTGCTAAATTACAATACTAAGACCAATCTGCTAAAAATACAGGTTTTCAGGAACACCATGTTTGGTCCTGAAGGACGTCCTCAACACTGTTGTGCGTGGTTAGGTGTTGCAAGCAGTTTCCCAGAGTGTGCTTCTCACATTGTTCCTGAGGAGGTATACTACTGACATAGAATTTCTCCTTTGACATGAAGTATAAATTACTTTCCTGCTCGTCGTGAATCTTATGTTTATATAAGGGATAATGTTTGGTGCCAATAAGGGAGACTTGTTCAGTGAGAGCCTTTCTTATAGACTTCGGGTGTTTCTCTAATTCTCTCTAATAACATATTTAAAATAAGCTATTTAGATGTGTCCTTCGAAGTTTGGAATAGGTTGTTTAAAGGGTGGTAGACGCCGTACACCTGATAGTGGCATAGAAATAATTCCAGAGCAGTTGTGTCGTCCGGAAACAGCTTGTAACAGATGAGAACAGATAGCGGCCAACTCAGGGTGAATTTCTTCAAAAATTAACATTACCGGGTTTAAGCCTCATTTGTATTTTTTAAGTTTAACAAGTATTCTTTCAACATAACATAAATACATAATCAAACCTATCATATAATCATATTATGAGTGGGTAACATATTTGGTGAACAGTAATTACTTAAAACGTCATGCTTCTTAAACTACATAATATATTATTTAGCGTCAGTTTACTTATTGTGAGACTGACTTTTTTAGTTTTTTTTATGGCATAGATTTTTGGTGTGTTCAGCTTCTTTGTCTTAGACTTGCCTTCATATTTTATTGGAGATTTTTGGGACTAAGATTGTCATTTCTGGGAGCATTGAGGGAAAGATTGATTATTAGAAAGTTAATTAAAGATTGATTATTTTAAGTAGATTAGTAGATTGGCAAGTTATCCCAACGCAAACTTTAGCTATCTAAACTCGTTTTGGCTGCTTTACCTATAGACGATGGATGACGCCTACATGGCTACATGTACATAGTTTAGTTCATTTCAAGTTTCGGAATGTTAACATTTCATAGTGAGTTTCAGTAACATACAAGCTATTTGAAAGTTAATTAAAGATTGATTATTTTAACTCAGTCTATTGAAGGTTAGTGTTAATCAACATTAATTACGATAATCAATTAAAGCTCATTCTAATGAGGCTCCCCCAGGTATTAGGGTAGACTGATCTCTCGTGGGTCATTCCCTGGTCCCGCGGAACCGAAAATTGGACTGGCTTAGGCCGTCTGCCCCCATGGTTATGTCGTGATCCCCAGATCAGTGGACTTGTATGAGGGTGAACTGCCCCAACCCCCTCCCTGAACTTAGCCACTGATGATGCCTATCAAATGTGTAGAATTCTGTACTTTCAAATTCTTGACTATAAGTCCTTTTTCATTTGAAAACAAAACTTTTTGGAAATCCAGATATCATGATGTGGATTCGTGGCCTTCAGAACTTTAACATAGATCTAGACTCTGGTTGTCTAGTTTGTGGGTTGATGTAACTAGAAGTCTAGAACTGTATTGAGTAAAAAATAACATTGTTTTTTCTGGAATTCAGGTTACTAAAGTTGGACGGGATGCAGTTCTTTATGTTGAGTCTCTGATTGAGTCTATCATGGGTGGACTGGAAGGTTTAATCAATATTCTTGATTCTGAAGGAGGATTTGGTTCTCTAGAGATGCAGGTTGGGATCAGACAGTAAATTACTTATAATTTTTCTGAAGAAGTTCCTTGTAACATGATTTTGGTTTTTTATATTTCAGCTGCTTCCAGAGCAAGCAGCGGTCTTCCTGAATTCTGCCTCAAGGCATTCTAATCCAGGAACCAAATCCCCTAGAGGATTACCTGGAATGCCGGGCCAGGAGAGTTATCCTGAAAATAATAACTCTATTAAAATGTAAGGTTTCTTTCGTGCAGTATTCATAATTCTTAACAACAGAGCTGCAATATCTAATTTCTTCTGTATCAGGTTAGAAGCTGCCATGCAGAGGTTGACAAATCTCTGCTCTGTTCTAAATGATATGGAGCCCATTTGTGTATTGAACCATGTATTTGTTTTGAGAGAGGTAAATCATCTGTTTGCTCAAGGCACGGGGATCTATTTTATTTATTTATTACTCAGTCTGTTGCATATGTTAGAAGTGTAGTCTGTTTTATATTTCTAGGCATGTCTATCTCACGTTTACATGTGGGTCGGAGATTGCTTCTAGGATCCATCTTTCCTCCTATTATAAACGTTACACTTCAGGGTGACTCACTTTCTCTTTTAAACTTCAATTTGGAAAGTTTTCAAAAAGTTCCCTTTTACATCTGAAGTCTTGCATTCCTGTTTAAGAAAGGATAAGATGTCTTCTGAAAAATGCATTTTGAAGGCCACATATTAAGTAATTTAAAAGAATTAATTGCATGAATTAACAAGAACACGATCACTCATTATCATATGAAATATCTGCGTATATTTGATCTTTCCTTGCTTTGGTGGAAACCTTACTGATGATTGCTGTATGCACATCCTTTGTGGGGTCTTTGTCTGCTGCAAATTTGACTTCTTCTCTTAAAAATGCAGTACATGAGAGAATGCATCCTTGGGAACTTTAGAAGAAGACTGCTTTCTGTGCTTAAGACGGATAATGACCTTCAGCGACCTTCTGTCCTGGAATCTCTAGTTCGCAGACAGATGAGTATTATCCATCTTGCAGAGCAGCACGTCAGCATGGATCTGACTCATGGTATCCGAGAAGTTTTACTGGTAGAAGCCTTCACTGGGCCAGTATCTTCCCTTCATTTGTTTGACAAACCCATTAATCAACATACAGGGTTAGCCATTGAAACCATCTGCAACTGGTATGTTGAAAACATTGTCAAAGATGTATCAGGGGCTGGCGTCCTATTCGTGCCTTCCCACAAATGTTTTAGAAGCACAAGACCCATAGGTGGATACTTTGCTGAATCTGTAAGTGACACTAAGGAACTGCAAGCTTTCGTTCGCCTATTTGGTGGTTATGGGGTCGACAGGTTGAAGCGAATGATGAAAGAGCACACTGCTGCCCTTCTAAATTGCATTGGCACTTCATTACGGTCAAATCGTGATATTTTGGAGGCTATCGCAGGAAGCTTACACGCTGGTGATCGCATAGAAAGTGATGCTAACACAAAGCAGATTGTAGACTTGGACACAGTGGTTGAATTTTGTATTCAAGCAGGACAAGCCCTGGCCTTTGATCAGCTTATTTCAGAAGCTGCTGGTGATGTGCTCAAGGAAGATGCACCTTTGATATATTCTTTACTGGAAGGAGTCATGCCACATTTGCCTAAGGAAGTTCCAGAAAAGAAGGATATCAGGAGGACGAAAGAGGTGGTAAATAGTATAGGCGTCATGAATGATCATGATACAGAATTTGTCAGATCAATAATGGAAGACGTGGGAGTCGGAAATGACAATTCATGGAACTTGTTGCCATATTTATTTTCCGCTTTCATGTCATCAAATGTATGGAGTACAACAACTTTCAATGTTGATACAGGTGGTTTCAATAATAACATCAATTGCTTGGCAAGGTATACATACAGAAACAGAGCACTATAACTACCCTTTTGAGCATTTAGAAAAGTTCGGTCATCTTTTCTCCTTGTGACGCGCATTCTTATTGGATCCTTTTAGTTGGTCTGTTTTTCTGTGTTCTATGCTGATTGAGGGGTAGTTCGAATGCTACTGTCTTTCTTCTCTACATAAATCATTTTGTAAAGCCAGAAAATAATGCGTTTGTCTCTTTCTTATAGTGCATGACTTTGTTCTACAGATGCATAAACGCAGTGATTGCTGGAAACGAGTATGTCAGAATGGAGAAGGAAAATCAGCTGGCAAATGGTCATGTTGATGAGAATCTGCAAAATCAAATGCAGAGCTCATTAACAGCTGAAGCAAGTGCCAAGTCTACTTTACTTCTTTTTGTAAAAATGTCTACTGGGATCATCCTGGACTGCTGGCATGAAGCTAACAGGTCTGATCATAATACTACTTTTCTGTTGGGTCTTTGTGTAAATTAACAAATGAATCTTACTTTCCGTGCGTCCTATTCTAATCTTGGTTGATTCTGTCAATTCTCATTTCAGTATTTCTGGATCTCTTCATAAATTTGTGTTTAAGTAGCTCAGTTGTAGAATATCTGCATGTCCTTAAAAGTAAATGCATGCTTCCGTGTTTCTGAAGTCAGATAGGAGCTTTGTCAGCCGAATTGTAGCCATCAACCAACCTGGGATAAGAACTGATGAACCTATATTTTGTAATTAGATGAAAGCCATAGTAATACCATAATTTGGAAATACAGTGACTCTGATAACCTGTTATTGCTTTTGGGGATTCGGGGATGCTAAAAAACTGGAGGGATTTGCTCCATCTCTATCACTAGCAGTCATCCCAAGGAGGTTGTACTATTGACCTGAGTTCTATACTTGGAATGGTAGTTCAATCTGCTGGTAGTTGACTTCTTGACGAATCTTACCTCTGCAATCTTAAAATAATCTATGTGAAAAGGAAAACTAAAAAGAACGAAAGGAAAGTAATTCCATCCTACGAATTAGATGCTTATATGGTCCAGGGCCTTTCTAGTTACAAAAAGTTTACCATGTCATATTGGAATATCAACTTTTCAGGGTGGCACTAGTAAACCTCTCAATCCTGCTTATTTTTGATGAAATTGAAAGTTTCATTGCTGTATCGGAATTGCTGTACCAGTCGAATGACTTGAGAAAAAAATCTCAAAAGTGATATAGCACTTGCCTACAATTGCCTGGCAAACTCAGCTTGCATAACTTCGAGTCCTCTCATGCGAGTCAATTAAGCTAGAAAATTAAACATTGTTGATTGATACTTGTTGTTTTGCATTTGCAGATCTGATCTAGCGCCCAAACTTGTATTTGTAGATCAGCTGTGTGAAATATCTCCTCATCTCCCAAGAAGCTCACTGGAAGGCTGTATCCCATATTCCATAATTCGATCATTATATAATCAATACTACGGGAATTCTTCTTCGTTGCCATTGACTTTACGAAGTCAATCATCACCTCGCAGCTCACCCGGAGTTTCACTCATGAATAATTCTCCTGCATTCCGACACCACCACAGAAATGATTCAACTCAGCCGTACTCTGATCAATTAGGTTATTTCAAACAATCTTCAAGCCAATTTTATGATGCTGATAGTGGAAGTACCCAAAGCAATGATCGGAGAAACCGTAGAGGTTCTGGGCCTTTAGATTACAGTTCTAATCGTAAGGTGAAGCTCAATGAAGGATCAAATTCAGGAAGCACAGGGCCTAGTCCTCTTCCCAGGTTTGCTGTGTCAAGGTCTGGTCCACTATCTTACAAGTAGGAACGTAACTGGTCTAATGATGAATTCGAGATGTATGATCAAATTGAAAGTATCAATGTCATACAATGTGTATTAGATTGCTATATATCAGTGATTAGTGAACTACAAATTTACGTTGTGTATTAGATTGCTAACACAAAATAGACCTCCTAAGGCAGAGACCAAGGTCGACACAATTGTAATTTCTGTACTAATGAGCATGATAATTAATTCAGCACCTCTGTAAGTTTTGATTGGCGATCCTGGATTCGAAAAAAGGAGTTAATTTCTACCTTACAAGGAAATAATTTCTTGGAGAATTATTGATTCAGCTTCTCAGGATGCCAAAATTATACACTACTGCAAGCAGACTAATTCAGCATTTTAAATTTAATTTCTGAACATCTGGGTGTTAAGTTATTGATGGGACAAATATAGATGGGATTGCAGTTGAAAGTCTTGCATCACTTGCATGAGACAAATGTTGTCCGCAAAAAAAACAGCAAAGATCTTAGTACTTCATACTCAGAATTTTCAGGTCTCCTTATTGTTAACAAATTCTTATTTACAAGGGGTGTACAATAAATATTGTACACCAGAGTAAAAGTTACTTCAAAATGCTTAAAAGTTAAGCTTATATATATGTAAAAGTTATCTACTCCGTAGTTTTTATTGATAAAAATTTTCATTTTAGTAAAACTTATTTCTTCAAAATCACTAATAATTTAACCCTTTAAAATATTTACCTATCAACTTTTTTTTTACTAATATAAAAGTTAATCAAAACTAGGTTAAAGTTACAAAAAAATGGTTAAAAGTTATCTTAGTGTACAATAAATTTATTGTACACTACCTTTTGATATTGTTACTCTGAATTTTCATGTTACCTTAAATATTGTGTCTTTTAAACTATAAACAAGGGAGGACTTTTAAGCGAGGGCATTAGCGGTTAAGCCCCTGATAATTTTTTTATGAATTTTTTTATGAAAATCATTACTTATATAAGTTAAAATATACATATAAAATATTGATAAATAATAATTAAATACATCGACTTATTAAAACCTTGAGTTTTCAAACTTTGGCCCCTCATTTTTGGGCAAAATCTGCCATTGCTCACAAAATTTGCCATTGAGTTTACAAATTTAAGCAAAGTAAATTTGTATTGTCATAATTACAATAAAAAAAACAACTAATTTGCTTGTTAAAACCAGCATTAATTAGTTAACGGCAAAATACGTGGTACAGTATGTCAGTATGAAAATTTAAGTGTTTCATAGTATGAAATTGACAACGATACATTGACTTTGAGGGGGTTAACAACCTTTACATTGCCGTAATTAGCCACTATTAATTACATGGCTAGCTATCTAATATAATCAAAACAAACTTGTTGAAATCTAATAAAATATCAGTAACATGTGCTCTGTACTCTGTACACAAAACTACAGAATATTGAAGTATATGCCAATCTCAATTTTGAGAAGGGACAAAAAAAAGAAAATCTATCTACAAACAGAAAATGATAAAGACAACGACCAAACTCTACGAAAGAAACAAATTTCAGCAACCCCCACCACCACCTCCACATCCGCCACCACCACAATGACTTCCGCCACCACCATGACCACCATACACTCCGCAACCACCAACGTCGCCGCCTCCGGTTGCACTATAAACACTGGCACGTCGCCTCGCAGCACTTGTACGCTTTTCTCGATCATGACCATCGGCACAACCAAATAGAAGCATAGATATGATTGCAATAGACATGAAACATACGAACAATATCAAACCCCCGGAATTATTCCTCAATAAATCGAAATTGTTAACTTGATTACCATGACCACTAGTTAAAGCTCTCAATAATCTTGCCATTTTCTCCCCTTTTTTTTTCTATCTTTCTGTATATTATCTGGTTTTGGATATGAAGTTTTTGCTAAGAAAAATTGAAGCGATATGAGTTAGGTACTTATACCGCCTATATTTTGATACCTTATCTTGACTTATTTAATTTGACTGTTAACTATTTTTAAATTCTAACAAGCAGAGGTTTAGAAAGATTCTTTTTATTTCTAACACATTAAAAACAAAAAAAATTCGAACTCATCCCCCATTAAAATAAATGTATTTTTAACATAATTTTCTAATACTTTGTTTTAAATTTTAATAGTGGATATTATTAATCTTTTGTCCGGATTGACAAGGTATTACAAATTACAAATGAATATGACATTCGTACTTGTGATTTACTGTACGAAAACACAACCTTTACCACCAGGCCGTCAAAGCCTCATTGGCATAGTGGATAAATAGATAATTCATGCGGAATTTTGATAATTGTAAAACAAATTCCACCATATGATTATTAAGTTTGTACAATCCTAAGCATTTAATATGAAGTACAAAATATGTTTTTTAATCTGTCGATGATAGTTCCTTTGTTTTCATAAGTTCTACTTGATATTTTACACAGTTTCTAACGCACTGCTTTTACTATTCGTATTCTAATCTCTAAGTATATATTAATAAAATTATAAAAAGGAAGGTTTTTCAATGGCTACAAAGAAAAGGTAGCCACCATAATAGTTTTCAATCTTAACCCTTCATTGTTAGAAGACCAATCGTGTTCATTCATTGCTTTGACTTAAAAATATTAAAAGAAATAAAAATAAATTTTAAAAAAAAAGATGCTTCGTTTTTTTTCCCAACAATTATGATTAAAAACGGTTTTTCTTTCTTTTTGTTAACAACAAAGAACAAAAGCGTCCATTAAATTAACCATTCTTTTCATTTTCATTTTCATAAGAGAGTATCATCACTCTTTAATTCTTCCATCAAATTACTAAAACTTTTTTAGGGGAAATCGGCACCCCGTTAAGAATAACACTATAATAATATCAACATATATAATTCTTCCACTTGAGTTCTTGGAACTTCAAGAATTAAAATGATAAGAACAAACAGAAAGAAAATCATAAAATTCAAATCAAACAAATCATTGGGGAGAGGTTGAAGAAGGGGTATGTATAATTGAAATAATCCGTAATTGATTATAAATTAACATTCAGTTTTTCTCTCAATTTAATTAAAACAAATATTTAATGTAATTTAAAAAAAAAAAAAATCAACTAAACGAAGGGTCTGGATTTAATGCTAAATATCAATGGTCTAGATTTAAAGATTATAATAGCTACAATTTTATTGTAGCCATTGTAAAATTATCCTTATAAAAATTAATATTTTGAAAATTTATAAGGAAAGAAAATGATTTTTTTTCCTTTTGTTAGTGTATAATTGAATTGTGAGAAATATATAGTTAGAAAAGTCAATGTCGGTAATAATTGACTTTTCAAAGTTTTATGATTGTCGTGTAGATTAAGGCAAGTCGCAAGTGTACGTCCGTCTGAGATGCAAGTTGTTGGTTATTCCGTAAGTATTAAACAAGTGCTTCATACACAAGCACGTCAAATAATAGATCGACACTTCAATCATGCATCATCATCTTATTTGTTAAATTGAAGCACTTAATTAATTAATTAATCATTTTCCACTTTTTAATAAATTACAAAGTGTTCCCCATAAGGGTACTTCACAGTGACTCTAAACCATCAACATGCTTCCCACTAAAATCGTAGCTTTATTTTGGAGGTAGAACTGAAAATATTCAGTTAATCTAACATAAATTACCTTGAACATCAGCAATTTTTATTATACAATTGATTTTACTATGATTGATCTGTTGATTAAGGATAATTTTTATTACATAATTGAATTTATTATGTCATGCATTTCAATTTCAATTTCCTGAAATGAAAAGGTGCAATATTTATGAAACGTTCTTAAAAGATATATGATGCAATAATAATGGAAAAAAGAAAGTTACTGGATCCATTTGGTAAAAATAAATTTTAGTCAATTAAAATAACTTTCCAATCAATAAAGTATGTAACTTAAGTTCATTGATACAAAATAAGGTGAAGAAAACAATAGAGAGCTCAAAGATTCAAATAGGGAACAAAAAAGAAGATAGAATTGCAAAATTAAGAGAACCCCTTCATAAAATAATTAAGTTACCACTCCGTCGTAGCGTAAATGAAAACAACAAATACTTTACGTCGTATACTCTTCGTCTTGAAAAATAACAATTCCAGTTGAACAACAATAAGTTAAGTTCAGGAAAAGAAAAAGAAAAAGAAAAAAAAAAGAAAAAAGAAAAAAGAATAAGTTTTAATCTAAAAAATCCAGTGAATAAAAAAGTACGATATCAAATTAGTAAAAGTGAGTTTTAATTAGTTATACTAGTGTTTATATATGCACTCGATCATATGTGCGTGACATTTTATATGAATATTGTAATTTTATAAAACAAAGGTCATATGAAATATGTACGTAGTTGCTTAGATAAATGAAAAGGGTATATATTTTTTTGGAATTTTTCATGAGATGCCCATGAGATTTGACTTTATTCGCCAAATACCTCGTAGTTTCAGATATTCACGATATACCCATGATGTTTTGTAAACGTGCACAATATACCTTTAATGGCCATTTTCCGTCAACTCCGTTAACTTTTCCGTTACAAATTTTTCATGAAATGCCCCCGACATTTGACTTTATTCACCAAAAACCCTTGTAGTTTCAGGTATTCATGCCTGAGGTTTCATTTTCTTGCATGAAATACCCGTAATGGCCCTTAATGGATTACGAGTTTACGACGTTAAGTCGACGTTAGTGTGCTATTAACCCCCGAAAGTTGAACAGAAAAACCTTTCGAATTTCTTCCATTTTCTCTATTTCTTAAGAATTGCCATTAATGTAAAGCTCGAGTTCCAACGACCAAGCAAACATGTCAAAGATGAAGCATCTTTACGGACGCTCCATATCGGTAACGACCATCACGCGGCGGCTCGCCGAATACCTAACAATCAAACGCAGGAGACAGAGACTTCGAGTACACCGCCTTCTTCTTTGTCAACGTCATCTTCGTGGCCTTTAGTTTCGTCGTCTATTAATTGTACTTTAAGAGAATCGACGACGACTTCGACGATGGCGGAAAATGTGAGTAGGAGAAATCCTGCTGATTTTAATACGATTGAGGAAGATTTTTAGCTTCAATTAGCTATGGCGATCAGCGCTTCAGATTTTGAGACTCGAAGCGTCGACGAATCCGACCAACAGATTATGGTTGTGAAGCAATTGATTCTTGCTTGTTCTTTGTCGGTTCCTGATAATGAACGTCTTAGTGAATTATTGTCGCTAAAATACTGAGTTAATAATTATTTTCTAATTTTAGGTTATCGAATTTGAGGCTTTTTGTTTATACCTGGAAATTGGAATGCTTTTGAAATGAATTGAGTTGAATTCATGGCATTTAACAGATAATTTAGGGACTAATGGTGTATTTAGGTGGTATTAATTTGTTTATCGAAAAAGAACGTTTATAATTTCCAGTGTAAGATTTAAGCAAAGTAAAGATCGAGAATTTGGGGGCGATTGGGTTGTGTTTTACAATGGGTTTAGTTTTAGTTTATTAGCGTTTGTGGCATCAATGGATTGAAAATTTTGCTATGCTTTATTTCAACAATGAATAGCACCTGATTATCGAACCAACTGCTATTTATGAAATTTAGTCCGTGCTTTTAGTGACTGTTTTCGATTTTGTTGCTCGCTCTTTGCAGAACTACAATGTTGTTCAATACGATGAAAAGGTACTGGATGGATTTTACGATGTTTATGCTATCACTTCAAATTCAGCTGAACAAGGAGAAATGCCTTTGCTTGTTGATCTCCAAGCTATTTCCATTTTGAGTAATGTTGAATATGAAGTTGTCTTGGTGAACTGGTATGTTGATGTTCAGTCGCAGCAACTTAGAATAAAGTTGTTGAGCAGGGGCATATGGTGAAAGCATCAGAAAACATAGGGGCATGTGGTGAAAGCATCAGGGGCATATGGTGAAATAAAGTTTATGAAATACAAGGGTGTATGGTGAAATAAAGTTTCTAACGGTCACTTAACGGCGGGGTAAGTCATGCAAGAAAATGAAAGCTCAGGGGTATATGGTGAATAACTGAAACTACGAGGTTATTTGGTGAATAAAGTCAAACCTCGGGCATTTCATAAAAAATCCAACAAAAAAAGGCATTAAAAACTCCCTATGTATTATACGAAGTATTCCCCTTCCCCATGTACTTTATTCCTTTTTACATGTACCTTATTCCTTTTTACATATACTATATTATACTTTCTCATACTCCCTCTGTCCCTAAATTATAGTCCTATATTCCAAATCGGGCGTCCAATAATTATAGTTTTTTCCTTATTTGAACATAAAATACTTCTCATATTACCCTCATTTGGGACCATAAAAAATATGCATTGAAAACCTCCCCATGTACTATATTCCCATTCCCCATGTATTTTATTCTTTTTTACATGTATTATTTTCGGTAAATGCTAGGAGTACACATGGTGTGTAAGGGGATCTTGCACACCAACACTTAAAATCTGACAACTCACAAATCTCACTATAGAAAGAGGGGGGAAAGTAATCTGAAAAGGAGTATTTAGGCGGTAAAAAATTTCAGCATTTGGAGCCTTGGCCGGCATCTTGAGCGGGAATATTTTTGGATAGTATTTTGAGTGGGAAACATTACATTAAAAACTTTCAAGCTTTCTTAAGTATATGTGCGGGTTACAGCAAAATGCAAATGGTACTTTATCTCTTTCTAAGTTTTCCTCTTCCTTTATTTTCATCCATTTTCCATTAATAACCAGATAAAGCTTCATCTTCTTCCTGAAATATATGTCATTACTGTTGCGTTATTTTTCATAAAAACTCAATTTCTTGAATAAATCATGAATGTTTTTTGAATCTTAATTAATGAGTTGTGTGTTTAATCGGATTTTCAAAACATATAAATCTCGTGGAATACAGCCATTTTTTAATCGACTTGATAACCCGTATCTTTTTTATGTTTAATCAACTTCATAAACTGAATCTTTTATTAGATAAACTTTCCTTTGTAATGCATATAAGGTGTTCGATGAAAATGCAAAATTGAATTATTAAATTTAATATACTGGGTGTAATAAGGTGTAGTAGAGAAATATATATGGGGATGTTTTGTTCTTCAATGACAACCATAGTTGGATCCTTTTCTGAATTTGATATGTTTATCGCTAAGGTTGAGGAAGATGACAATGCCTTTTTTTTTGAAGTGACAATGGCAGTATATTTTAATATACAATATGATTATAGATTATGTATTCTGATTCCATAAATCTTAACAAGAACCCATGAAATACAATAATAAAATTAAAAAATAACAATTGCAAAAGGAAAAACATTTCCACATTCAAAGGATTGAACGAGGGGTACAACAGTGTAAGGATGGTTGAGTAAGTTTGTTTTAACAGTTTGGCAGGGGGTATCAACACATCTATTTGCGTACTTTATGTCTAAACCTGTAAAATAATAACGATATCCAAAATAATAATCTCGTACGTTGTAAATAAACTGTTTGGATCATAACTTTGAGCAGTTAGCAGTCACCTTTTTTTTTAATTACTAAGCTTGGCTGCGTTTACACGGGATCATTGAACTTTTGAAGAAACTAAATTTAAATAAGACCAAACTCAACTAAAATAGATGCATAACTCCTAACATTTTAGTAGTCATCTAAGTTATTTACTTCTATTCATAATACAAAATTATGACCCACCACCAAGATTGGAAAAGGTAACTAGAACACAATTTATATTATTATCTACGATTAAAAGGGATCATTCCACCTTTAAAGAAATCATATTGAGAATTCTCAAAGTCTCTAAAATTATATTAAAAAGTTTAGTTTGCAATGACATATGTGCTGATACCCCCTTGCTAAAACGGTCATTACTACACTGTAACACTGCTATAACATCTACTCGATCTAACTGCAAGAACCCGTGCTTGTTTCTTGACTAGAGAAAAAATACCCAAATTTTAATTGTGACAAACTATTTTATGGGATCATTTTAGTCAACAAAATATCAAACTTAATCGAGATATTTTTTTCACCTTTAACTATGATTTTTTGGTAAACCGTTATCTTTATAGGGATTATCTGATAATTAATTTACCTCATTATAAAACAGGAGTTGGTTGTTAAAATATAAAATTAATTTTTTTTTAATTATATACTACATGTTTTTATGATTACACAAGGGCTTACAATAAAACTTAACGATACCAAAAAATGTTTACCAATCTCCAAATGAAATTTATATTACCATATGTCTAAACCCGTAAAATAGTAACGTTATCCAAAAATAATAACTCCGTACGTTGTAAATAAATTATTTAGATCATAACTTCAAAGAGTTAGCCTTTAATTACTAAGTTTGGCTAAGATTACACATGATCATTTAACTTTTGAAGAAATTAAATCTAAATAAAACTAAACTCAAGTAAAATAGATGCGTAACTACTAACATTTTCATAAACATCTACTCAGTAAGTTGTTTACTTCTTGTTATAATACAAAACTATGACCCACCACCAAGATTAGAAAAGATAACTAGAACACATGAATGTGTTATAATTTTATCTACCATTATAAAGGATCATTTTACCTTTAACGAAATCATATTCGGAATTCTCAAACTCATTAAAATTAGATTAAAAAGATTTATGTTTGCAATGACTTACGTGCTGATACCCCTTGCTAATGGTCACTACTACGTTAGTACAACATATACTCTAACTGCGCAAATCCGTGTTCGATTCTTCAAGAGGATAAATAACCAAAATTTTAAATTTAAATTGCGGATTTTAGTCATTTTACGGGATCGTTTTAGTCATTAAAAGATCAAAATATTGGATGATTTTTTGACTACTCATTGCCTTTACGGGGAATACACTCATTGCCTTTATGGGGAATTAAAGATAATTAATTTTTGATTGTTGGAAATTTAAAACAAATTTGAAATTCAAAATTAAAATTTCAAAACACATTTCAAATTTCAATTTAAATTTTTATAAGAGATGAACCTGTTAAAATTGAGGTGGCATATTATAAGTGGTGGTGTGCAAGATGTTCTTGCACACCTTATGTACTTCTATCATCTTCCACTATATTCTAAATTCTCATACAAATTAATCATCAATGTACTAGATTTCAATTTCCCACACACTATATTCCACTTTTTTTTTAAATCAGTGTTTTTAGTCAAACAAGACTATAATTTTGGGACGGAAGGAGTATAGGACTAGATGAAACTAATTAAAGACCCATCAGAGCTTGTGAATAATTTTCTAAGGGCCCATCACACAACCAATTATACTTTAAAGGCCCATAAAAGCTTGCCTAACACAGTTGAGAAGTACTCTCCTCGTGGTGTTGAATGTTAATCAATGAACTTTTAGGCAAATAGACTAACACAGTACACAGTCAGTTATCAAAAATGACGCATATACCAAATGAGTACAACTGTAGCTAGCAAAACAAGCAAACAACTTTTTCTGGAGTCACTTTGGATATAGATAACTCACCTTGAACTATTAAGAGTAAGAAACTACTCCTATGTCACAGAAAAGCTCGTGAAGTGAGTAGGCAAATGAGTACTCTGTATTTGAATATACAAGGCCCTCTTATTTCGAAATTAACTCTCAATTTCTTTTACCTTTTCAACAAAAAATTAATAGACAAACAGATGACCGCGAAAAAATATTACAAAGAAACAAGCTGTATGGTCTATGTACAGAGAAGAATGATAGCTATCTATTAGTATTACTTATGACCTGTGTTGAACTTGATGAGACTATACAATTGAGAATAGAAAATGGCACAAACCAAATGCCTTGAAAAAATGGTTTCCTTCCAATCATCTCTAATTTTCCAATATTGGCGCGAGTTCCTAAAAGAAGGGAGGAAAGTGTTAATTATTTTCCAATCAACTCTAACAAAATTAAACAATAAACATAAGCAGCATATGGGGATTAATGTGGATAAAGAAATATTAACGTACCCCTGCAGACTGGAACATGTTTTGTACATCAAGTCTTTCCCTTTTAGGATCAACAGGTGATGCCCTGAAAGCATGATTTGCTAAATATGACTTGGAAGACATAGTAGGCAAAGTACGAGAGAGCCAGGATTCAGATGGAGACTTGGGTAAAAGTGGGGTCAGAGCAAGAGGTTTACTGCCATTTTCAGAATACTTGCTGCTTTTAACATCTGGCTTTGATGGCTGTTTAACAACATTTATATTGACATCTTTCTCCATGCCTTCATTGACATCCTGGCAAGACTTCTCCAAGGTAGAACAAATGGTTTCTGAAGTTTTAGTGTGGCATATAGCTTTTTCTTCTGCACAACAAAGAGCCTTGATATCTTGCAGTGAATCAACTGAAGGGTTCCTACCCCTGGATTCTGATGAGCTTGAATTTGAATGTCGAGATTCAACAATTCTTTCAGAATCTACATACACGGTTTTTTCTTCTGCGATTTTTCCTGTATCATGAGGTGGTTCAAACTCCAATTCATTGTGGTCCTCTTTAGGCAACTTTACCCTATAGCGACTGAGATCTCTTGATTCCCCAGGAAAACCAAGAAACTGCTTCTCTTTATCAAGGAATAACTGAGGTGATGCATTCTTCTCTCGCAACAAGCCTTTGCGACCCACCAAATGGCCATTCATCAATGATTCATTTGTGGGAACGGGAACATATTGATAACTGGTTCTTTTCATTCCACCTCTTTCATTAGTTGGCCCGACCTGCATAGAACATCAATTGCTTCCTTTAAAAGTCTAGAGCAGGTTATAAATTGTTAGAAGCACATTGCTCATACAATACCTTGTTCTCATTATCTCTGCATGCTTCTGCATAAGCAGGTCTGGTGCGTACACTTTGGACTGAGGAAATTACTTCCACGTGATCTCTCATTCCTGGTATCGGATTCAACAGACAAAATTTTGGCAATAAACCACAAAATTTGACTGATAAATCTTCTGCTCCATCTGATTCACTCTCCTCGCTTACTTCCTCGTTGATGCTATGAGGCAAGATATCCGGAGTTAAGTAATGTTGTGGGGATTGTTTCAACGCTATTACCTTGGTTGTTGGTTTTGCATGGTGTCTTCTAGAAGCAAATGGAGGTACTTCTGAAGCCACAGCTTTTGCAGCAGGAAGAAACCTACCCATCATAAAATCTCGTGTCTGAGGATCTGGTAAGGCTCCACATGATTCTGGACCATCTAATCCACTCACTCCACTAACACTGCAGTTAATGAATGACTCGGCCCTAGAAAGTGTATCCCGTGCATCAACATAAGTCACATTTTCATCTTCTGAGCTAGAATTATACATTTTCTCTTTTTCCTTGTCAGATCCTTCAACTTCAGAGAGATCTTTATCTGCTTCCAACGAATGAGGAACGTTGGTTTCTGCTCGGTTTTTCGAAACAGAAGTAGGTGGTGAATCTCTCGGTACTTCATCTGTTTGTTTTCGCATTTGGTTTGCGGTTCTCCCTGGTGGCAATTTTGGAGTAGGAGGCAGCCACTTAAGAGTGACTTTCCGTGGTTTGTTTTCATCCTTGGGTCTTCCTGGCATGTGCTCCCACTTAAAAGGAACAACACCAGGGTTTCTGACTGGACCTGATTTTAGCTCTGATTTGTAGAATGGAAGAGCAGGAAAAGTTGAATGGGAGTTATTGTCCTTCCTGTTATTATCAGACGGAGCAGTTGTTGATGAGCCACGCCTCACAGAAAGCAGAGGTTGATTAAAGTTCAATTGTTTTTCCTCCATTATTCTTCAATTTCATGAAACAAAGTTATCTGTAGACAGACAAGCAATAGGCTGACTTAGGCACAATGGCAATTAAGATTATAGAAGAAACAACGGGCACTTTGGGAATGAAAGACAATTCCAAGTTAGAGACATGGAATTGACAAGCACAGACACTGAAAACAATTCACAAGCACCACATAACTCTTGACACAAATTTTATCGAGTATCAGGCGGATGGCTGTTTCTTTCTCACTGATTTCCCAACCTAAAGCAAGCCAACTTATACACCTATGCCCTTCTGTTCTGTATGTTTCAGAACAGACACAAACATGATTTAATCACATCAAAATACATAAACATTCACATACCCATTCAATGTCCACAAACTGACATTCAAAAATTAAAAAGGTTTATGTGGTGTAAATATATAAGAATTTGACATTTGTATATGCCAATCTACTTGCATGAATCTACTTTTATGACTTATGACCAACATGCTTTTATGACTTATGACATATGAATTTATGACCAACATGCTTTCTTCCCAATGGCAAAAATGAACATATACATTCTCTATCAAATAGTTGAATAGTATAACACCACTATTATCACCAGAATGTTCTAAACCATGGCATTTCATAGTCTACATGATAGTTCCATGGGAGACTTTTAGTCAACCCCAATTGCCTCCCATATCCTGCAATCAGCATGAATACTTATTCTCAAGTTTTACAACCGGAAATTCAAAGCTTTACCAAGCTCACTTTCTCCCCCCTTAATTTTCCAGGGATGATATGAATGTTATAAAAAATCTCAACCCTTAGTCAAAAGTTCCTACTCATGGATTCTTAAATTTTCAACTTTATTTTACTACAGTCGTTCACTAAGAAGATTAAGAAGATTGACAACATTGTTAAATATATAATAATACAAAGAGATTTTGCTAATCAATCAATAATACATTTATATTAAATTGAATCAAACCAACTGAAAATCATTCAACTTAAACAATTCCACAAACCATAATCAATCATAATTCAATTTTTCTTTTTCAATTCCACAAACCATAATCAATCATCTCCATCAAAAACCATAATATCAATCAAATCACTTTTTTCTTTTAACAATCATATTAACTCAACTCCACCAAACAAAATCAATCATAATTCAATTTTTCAAATTTCAAGAATCCGGATATTATCAATTGTACACTTCAAGAAATAAAAAAGATTGCAAAAACACAAAAACAACTAAAATGAAAACCTTACCAGAAAACCCAATTCAACAATCGACAGAAAAACCAATCTCAATCCAAGAAAAACCAACTCAAAGAAAAAACACGAGGAAATTAAAAGGAAAGAAGGTCGCACCTGATAGGAAAAGGGGTATCTGTAAAGTGGCAGATGAACTGTTTGATGAAATGATTGAACGAAAAAGATGAACTTTAATCAAATCTTAATCTTTATCCCAACACAAAACTAGAAAGCAAGAAATGAAAAAGGGATAAAAAGTAGATTATGAGATGGGAAACGGGGAGGAGAGAGAATAAACCAAGTTGTACGTTTGTGTTTACTTCACCGCAGAGGTCACTCACTGTTTCTCCATTACCGATGAACAATTTCCTTTTCTTATTTACTTTTATTTTATTATCTCATTAATAATTGAAACTGCTACTGTACTTTCATTAATTTGTTTGTTTGCATGTGTTATGATTTGTGAGAACTTTGAACAGAGAAATAAAGGAAAGAATTTGTTTATTAATGATGTGATAATACTCCCTATTTATTTTGGCTATTAAGGTCCCACTTTACTTTTTCAAGTACTGATATACGGAGTACTATATTAATTAAAAATATATTGAAAATTTCATCAATGTATTATATTCTACTTTCTTATGTATTAAATTCTCTTTTTCATGTATTTTATTCCACATTTCTATCCCACTCAATCATTGTACTTTATTATACTTTTTCATGTACTTCCTCCGTCTCTTTTTGTTCTTTACGTTTTTATTTTTGACTATTTCAAAATGTTCTTTACATTTCATTTTATATTATCACATTATTGACTTAGTATTCTATCAAAATTTGTGTCCAATTATTTTTTTAACCAATTAAATTCATTGGGTCATTTAATCTATCACACTTTTTCATTTGGACATTAAATTTTTCTCATTTCTCAATATCAGAGTTTTGATAAAAGTGAAAACATTATAATTAAACGTAATTTATCTTGTTTAAATAAAAAAATTGAAGAATCTCGATGCAAATTAATTAATCGTTAAAACGCGTGAAAAATACAAAACGTAAAGAACAAAAAGAGACAGAGGGAGTACTATATTTCATTTTTTTTAAAACACGTGTTTTTGGTCAAACATGACTATAAATATGGTGCATGTTTTCCTAAAATGGTGTCCCTAAATGATGTGCCTATTTCTATTTTAAACCATTAATTTTTACCCATAATACTCTCATGCACAAATTGTAATTCCAATATTGTCCTAAAAAAGTCAGAATTTTTACTTTTAATATTGTACTCTGACCTTTATTCAACTCATGTGCTTGATTTTTGTCTTTTTGATGCCCATTTATCATGTACACACATTTAATCCCTGATTTCTCTCTCACTAAAAGCCACCTAACATGTATTTTATTTTGAAAGTACAAATAATTATTGTTTTGTTTTCAATGTTATCATTTTCCTTAATTCCCATCTTTTTGGTCAAACATGCACTATATTTTGGGAAGGATGGAGTATTTCTTTTTAGGAAATTTTGATATTTACTATCTTAAAAATACACCACTTTTGTAATTACTACCTTATGAAATTTTTATTTTAAATTACTACCTTAAACTTCCAAATTTTTATTATTTACTACCACTTTACAGTTTTCTCATTTTAAAATTAAGATATTTCTTGCGTTTCTTAATCGTTTAAAGTGATTCAAAGTTCATTATTTTTCTTTTTCTATAGGGATTTCATTGAGAACGACATTTCAAACAATTCGTTTGATAATTCATATATATTTTAAAATTTTACAAATAATATTTAATTTGTTTTAATTTTTACAAAATGTTAAAAGCAAGATCCCTATGAAATCCTTACACATAAATGAGAAAAATGGATTTTGAATCACTTAAAATGATTAAGAAACGAAAGAGATATCTCAATTTTAAAATGAGAGAAACTGTAAAGTGGTAGTAAATACAAAAAATAAAAATGGAACTTTAAGGTAGTAATTTAAAATAAACTTTTCATAAGGTAGTAATTTAAAATAAATTTTTCATAAGGTAGTAAACACAAAAGTGGTATATTTTTAAGGTAGTAAGTACCAAAAAAATCATTCTTTTTAATTAGACACGTTTTGAATTTTGTGATTTAGTCATGTCAGATTCGTAGAGTTGTAAATTGTAATATCAACTCTTGTTTGTAACTTCTATTTATTGACAAATAGAGGTATTACGATTAATCCCTCAAAAAAGTACTCTCTTCGTTTCTTTTTGTTCTTTACGTTTGACTTTTTACACGTTTATTAACGACTAATTAATGTACATTGAGATTCCTCTGTTTTTATTTAAACAAAGCAAATTCTAATATTGGAAAAATGGGAAAAATTTCACTTTTATCACAATTCTGATATTGGAAAATGAGAAAATTTTAATGTTTCAATGGAAAAGTGTGAAAGATTAAATGACCCAATGAATTTAATTGGTTAAAATAATCATTGGACCAAATTTTGATAGAATATTAAAACATTTATATGATAATATAAAAGGATACGTTAAGAACATTTTGAAACACCTAAAAAAGAAAACGTAAAAAGAACAAAAAGAAATGGAGGGAGTAAAAAATAAAGGTTGAAATTTTGCATTGATAAACGTATCCCAAACCTTTAAAATGTAAGCTTCCGGAGTACTGTGCAAAACAGTGTTCAACAATATTTTTTTTTTTTTAAAAAAAACTTTTTCTACCTTTCTTTTGTTTTATCTGCTTCTGGAATTCTTCTGCTTCTGGAGTTCTGGGATCATTGTTCTTGTTTTCTAACGTAGCGGCGCCTATCTCCCTTCTTCTCTCCTATCTCATTCGCCTCTTCTCTTTCACTCACACTCCACAAAAAATCATCAAATTTCCCTCTTCTCAATCACCGCTAATGATCTTCCCTTCGACTCAACCATCACTAAAGGTACTAATCTTCCATTATTTTGGATTTTCACTTTAACTTTCAATTTCCAAGCTAGGTTGAAGTGTTAAATAACTTATGGGCTTTCAAGAATTCAAACAGTTTTGGCAGGTATTCTACAGTCGGACATGTATGCATATAACTCTATAGGTGATAACCTGATGTCCTTGTGATCTCTACAGGTGATGTTGTGGCTATGCAATGATACGCTAGCCATGACAACTCGAGCTGCATGGAGCACAACATTCCAACTCTTGTGGGGAGCTTTTCTTTGATGATGGGGGTAGCAATGAATATGGAGGGCGAGAGTGAAAGATGGAGCTTGGTGAGAATTTTAGCAGATTCAAGGCCAAACAATGTGACAATCTCATTCAATGTTTGTGTGCACAAAGGATAGTGTAATGAGCAAGAGTTTGATCAGGAATAAGAAACATCATTGATGGGTGCTGGAGCAATGATCAAAGGTTGAGGATTAAGATCAAGTTCTGTAAACCAAGGGGATATTGTTAGATCGGAGGCTAGCTTTAATTTCCAATTTGTATCAATATCAATTGTTAGATGGGCAGGAGATATCAATCTGTATCATCTATTTACAAATTTTTTTCATCAACTAATTCATCCTCATGCATTAGAAATTTTAGAATATAAACATATTTGTGTGTTTTTTCCTAAACCTATTATGCAAATACTTGACGATTATTTTTCCAATTGATTTTTAATATCCTGAGGTACGCGCGTTGTCCAACCACTAGTTAAAAGAAACCTGTTCAATTGTCCAACAAAAAATTGATAGAAATATGTCATAGTAGTATTTTTTATTAACTTTTTGGTGACCAAGTATTGGATCATGTATTGATGGATTATAATATAAATAAAGAGAGGTGTTGACATGTTGACATGTTGTCATTATCGTTAGTTTAAAATGGTCAATTTAGGTATTATGTTAATCATTTGTATTTGAGTTTAGTGGAGAAGAAGTATGTAGTAATTTTCAACGAATTAGTACTTGTAATAGGGTGATAGCAAAGTTTTGGATCATGCAATGAAGTAATGGAAGTTTCCAGGTTATACACTAGTTTTCGTGTATATTTGACTTTCTTTTTCCTCCCTCTGTCTTTTATTAGGAGTTATATGTTGACCCGCATAATTATTAAGGAAGCTTAGTTGTATGTGATTTAGGGTATGTTATTTTCAATTTATAAAACCTGAACTAATATGACCTTATATGACCTTTTAATTAACTTATAAGACATTATATGACCTTATTTAGCCTATAGGATCTTATAAGACCTTATTGAACCTTATCAGACTTTATTTAAAGTTTATTCGATTATTACTAAACTTTTAACCATTACATTATTGATAATAGTTGATTGCAATATTAATATATATTAAATTAATAAAACAATTACTCACTTCGTTCCGGATTAGTTGTTAGTCTTGTTACACTTTCTTTTTTCGTTCATCCCAGATTAGGTGTTACACTTCTAAATTAGAAATGACCCCACAATTATTATATTGTCTCTCTTCCCACTAAATTTTTTTTGTCCCCACACCCTCTCTCATTCAATTAAAAAAAAAAATACCCCACTAACTTCTATCACATCTATTTTTTCAATAAAATAACAATTGATAATCAACCAATCATTTATCAATTAAAACTTTGTGCAAAGGTAAGTGTAACAATTAATCTGGGACGATGAAGTATTATTTAGTTCTTATATTAATAATAATTATTTTATGTTATTATTAATATATAAATTATTTTTTCTCAAAAAAAAAAAAAAACTCCATCCATTCTTAAACATTAGTACCTTTTTTACTTTTTCATCCGTTTCAACTCAATATTTAAATGTAAATATCTCCAAATACGTACGTTAAAGAAATATAAAAATTTGATATTGTTAAACTACACATTGTGACGAACAAAACAACATCCCCACATGAATACATTTTGAAATACATATGGGAAAGAAATTAGAAGATTCTCTTCAATTGTAAATAGTGAAAATATTCCAAAATGGACTAATAATCAAGAATAGAAGGAGTATACAATTATCCAAAATTTATAAATTCAAGTACGAATTCGATCGATTTGTAAAATATATTTGTGATTAACTCTTTAATAAACCTCTCTATACTCCGTAATGGAACTTTATCATGGACGAAAAACAACTTTTTGATAGTTTCTACTAGTATTCTACTTAATGCATTGATGTAAAGAAGTTATATTATCATTATTTGCGTCTCACCAAAAAAATCGTTCGTTGATTTGTGATGTACATTTAATTTTAAAAGTGTTTATTAAGTTTTCTCTTTTAATTATAGTAATTAATAATTACATATTAATTAGAAAAATTTGGTAATATTAATTCAATATTTGGCCGATTTTCCTTAATTAAGCCTACACATGAGTTATTTTTAGTATTTCCTCTGTTCTTTAAATATTGCACCATAATTGACTAATATGTGAATTAATGGAAGAAAATGAAGCAAAAGAAGAGAAATAGTTAATTACATGAAAATATTACCGTTATTGTGCCCCTTACATAACAGTTTCATCTATTTTTTTTCATTTTCATGTGATAAAAAATCAGTTTTTTTTTTTTTTTTGGTAAAATAAAAGTTTTTGTTATTTAGATAGTAATTTTTTTTTTCGACTTTTATAGGTAAAAAACGATTTTTACCACTCCGTATGCTGAATTACAGATATACAATATCTCAGATCAGCATTGAGATGTACAAGAACAGATTAGAAAACTATAGTGAGTTGGAATCGGCGAAATGACGACGCCAATTGTTTACTCTTCATCCACACTTGTTTTCTCTCCATTCCCCTTTAACTCCAAAGCTTTTCTCCCACAAATTCACCAAATTTGTTCTTCCCCACAAAAACCCCGCAATTTTTCTCTCCAAAATGGCAAGAAATTCAGTACCCATTTCACCCCTATGGTTTCTGGTTCATCATCTGGTAAATTCAATGCTCAATTATCTACTTTCTTTGCTTAATTAAGTTCTTCATGGAAATTAAACAATTCTGCTTCAAATGCTGTCAATTGACTTCTAAACAAATGCAATGCTTCAATTTTGATGGGTATTGTTAATGTAGTTGATCCAATTTAAAATTCCTTTACTTTTATAAAATTCAATGTTAAAAATTGGGAAATTTGTTTGGTATAGGAACTGTTGTCAATTGTTGTGCCAAGTTTTTAATCAGCATAAAATAGCAATTATCAACTGTTAATGTTTATGATCTTCATTTCACAATTATTTTGTAGTATTTGATTTTGGTGAATTAAGATAGTGAAACTTGTTGTGTTATTGAGTTGTCAAAATGGAGATACACCATCATTACTATCAACCTTACTCTGATCAACTTTGGGAGAGATAGCGGGGTCCAATGTACGCGATAATGCAGAAGTTTCTTCATTTCACCTTTAATCTCATACGAAATGAACATCTCCTATCCATAATGAATAAGTATTGTAGATGAGGAAACTTAAATTAGTACGTACGGAGTAGTACATTGGTAATATAATCCAAAAGGGTTGAGACTTGAGAATAATAGATCTTTGAGTTTTGATTGAACTAATCTTAACTTTTCGTAATGATGTAATGATGGAAAATAATGGTTATTTACTCAGAATTGATAATGTGGCATGGTGTTTCGAGATGGATGGATAGTTTTTTGGTCATACGAATTCATTTAAATACAACAAATATATGGAGTAGATTAGGAATTCTCTTATTTCATAAATATTCATACTTATTCTTGTTAGTCTGGAAACTTGATGAAATGTGGTGTTAAGGGGGAAATCTTAGAATTTTGGATATTATTGTGATCGTGTTATGTTCTTTAACTTTTATACGCAATACTTCATTTTCTAGATTGAGCTCGTCTACGTACTAATTGGTATGAAGGGTTAGAGTGAAAGTACTGTAACTTTATAGGATATGTGGCTAGGTGCACATTGATTTTGAACATAATTACCATTGTTTTATTAAAGAAACTTTTGTATACAAAGCATATGAAAAATATCCCATTTTGTTGTTTTAGAACGCGTATTATAATGAGATAATAGTAAATAACTAAAGATATTTGCCTGTCTGCAGCTACCTTTCTAACATGACTTGAACTGCCGGAAAAGAGTTCGGTTAAGAACAATTAAAATCAATGGTCTGATATTAAATTTTATATATGTACCTTTCTGGTCTTTTTCATGCTCTAAGTCAGTCTTTTCTAAGTCAGTCTTTAAATTATGGATGTTTTGTCAAGTGAAAACAGTTGTGAAACTGAAGGGAGTAAGATTAAATCAGGAAAGCAAGATAGAGAGGAACAACTATCATGTTATCCAGCTTCTCTTACCCTGCTCCTTATCTAATCAAGATGGTGATGCTGACTTGTCCTTGTGTTTGAAACTATTATGCAGTTGTGTATGCACAGTACGCCGAGGAACCTGCAACTAGTGTGAAATTCCTTAAATCTGTTGATCTCCCTGGTTGTTCAAGTTCACTGTCCTTGCTTGGCACTGGTATGCTTTGTTTTCATGATTTTCAGTGTCTCTGTCAAAAGGAACCTTATATGATTTTTGAAAATTCTTCTCGTTCTCTCAGAATGATCTTCCAGCTTGTAAGACACACATGAAGCAGTGATGTAAAAGCCACTTCTCAGTAACATTGATAGATCTGACATTAAACATAACTTACGTTGGGCTTTAGTCTGATTTTGAAAGACGAAAAATAGAATACATAGCATCTGTGTTATAATTTCCTACCGTGTGCATAATGAAGTAACTTATCAAGGGAAACTACTTTGCTAGAATCGTTTTATACTGTTTAAATTCATCTTTCTTTTTTCCTGTAAAACATCGCATGCTAATAGACTTATTTAAAGTTCACCTACACGTAAACCTGACTCCAACCCATCCCACAGCCTGTATCACTGTATGCTTACTTCAAAATGACTTGACCTGAAAACTCGACAAATAACCGACCTAACTCTAATCTGTTAAGGGTGAACTTGTACAATTAGCTAATAAAAGTCAAACATAAGTATTCTGTTGACTTTAGGGTGCTTTGGCGCCAATAACAGAATAATAGTCTGTTATAACAAACTTGCCAACTCAGCAATTGTGTTAGCTGATTCTGTTGAGCAGTAGCTTTGTAATAAATAAGCTGATCTTAGATTATATTCATTCAATCATGAAAATAATACAAACAATCTTCTCTATTTTCTCAATTCTCTCTCTCTTAACCATTCTAAGTTCTGTTCTATCTTCTTCCCTCTCAAATCTGATCTTTCTATCATTGAACTCCATTGTTGGATGTTCAACAAAGTAGTCGAGCTTAGCCTCCTGCAACATAACCCAAAATCATGGAATTCGATACTGACCCAATATATTCATTTGACAGAATCTGGAATATTTGGGAACTGCAAATTCACCATGTAATTGTAGGGTTGCAGTTAGCCAAAAATAATGCAGGTTGATCTCACTGTGATAACATTTAAAGACCAAGCCACTAAACCAACCCAACACTTATTATTTAACCAAGGGAAACTGAATTTACAAAAACATCAAAGAGTAGCGCTAGCAACCTAAACTTAACATGCTAGCATCTTTCTAAGTAAGAGTATTATCATACAGTGTCCTACCCCTTTGTTCATCACTTAATTAATTAAAGATGATTTTCCAGAAGAGATCTATCATCCTGCTAAACAGTTGTTTCTAATAGTCATTATGTTATGCAACAGAGCGTTCCTCCAGAACATACTGTCCCAATCTAGTTCTTTTCACTGCAACCTGAGTTTATCAAGTACTTCATTAATTGCGAGGGTAAAAATTGGGATCAGTCTGGGTAATTTTTATCTGTTCACTTCTGCTAGTTTGTAGTTTGTCGAATTTGTTTTTTTTAATGTCCTTAAATAGCTTCCCATTTTTCTTTAAGGTGAGATGATCAACATTTTTGATTCTTTTGTTTGCAATTAAATTCAGGCTACAGGGAAAAAGTTTTTGCAATTATTGGCGTTAAGGTGTATGCAGCAGGACTGTATGTGAATCCATCTATGCTGAATGAATTGAGTCCTTGGAAAGGAAAGTCAAAACCCGAAGTTGAAAAGGATCTGGCCTTGTTCCAATCTATATATCAATGTAATGAAATCAATTAAACGGATTATCTAAAGATAGTACACTTGATGGGAGGGGGTTGTACTAGGAAAAATGTTAATCCTAATTATTTCTAGTGCAGCATCTTTGGAGAAATCATTGCAAATATCTTTGGTCAGAGATGTCGACGGAAAAACTTTTTGGGATGCTTTGGATGAAGCTGTTTCTCCAAAAATAAAAGTACCAACACCTGTTGATGAATCAGCTCTTTCAACTTTTCAGAGTATCTTCCAGGGGCTATCTCTTAAAAAAGGCACTTTGATTCTTCTAACTTGGCTTGAGCCATCCAAGATGCTGGTAAGTATATCTGTTGAGTTTGAGAAAGGAAGTTTCTCCTCATTCTTTATGGCAGAGATTGCTGAAGGTTTACAACTTGTTGGTGATTGCTTAAAAGTTTGGGTTTCATTTGATTAACAGGTGTCTGTGTCACTAAATGGGATCCCTACAAAAGTCGATGCCACAATTGAGTCGATGAATGTCACAAAGGCCCTTTTTGATGTATTCTTTGGAGAATCTCCAGTTTCTCCTACCTTAAAGTCTTCAGTTGCAAATGGTTTGGCAATCACCTTGTAGTAAAGGTACTGTGAAAAGTCTAGTACTCTAGCAGTCTAGCCGAACACCTGATCTAAAGTTCCATGCTAGGGTATGTCTCGTGTGAACACTGTATGTTGTTGCAATATCATTATTTCAACCCTTACTTGTTCAACCATCATCGTGCTTTGATAACCTTGATCTCTTGATGATAATTTAGTTTTTTATTCAATTGATTTCTGAAAGGATTATTGCTGTAACTTCATTTCCATTTTACTTTTTTCGATTTGTCCTTTGCACTTCTAATGCATGCGATTTAGCTTCATTGTGAACAAAATCACAATTTGATTCGTGCTAAAGGAAATGAATGAACATACTCTGATAATGCAAATAGTGTTGCCTTGCCAGAAAATTTTATATGGGATGCTTTATAAACCATTTCTCTGAGAATCTTTTAATCATATATATTTTGCCCCTTGAACATGAGTTCAAGAGTCAAATTTGGATTGAGAGGGAGATGTTATTCTCAATGTGTGATCACTCACTTGTACATAATTTCCTATTTTTACAATGTATTTATTGTTCCTATATGTTTATATTATGACCTTAGGGTAGCTTCCAATTTCTCTGTGCTAGCCTAACTTCGTGTTTCTTAAAATTTCATGTGTCATTCCTGTTGTTACTCTTTATTAAAAACTGTGCTCCGTAGCCTTAAATTCAACTCTGATCCTATGGTCTAGTTTTTAATGTCAGTTTGAACCTGTACCAAGTGATGATCCAAAGTCTATTTTCTATTTCTGAAATGAACTGATATAGGGGACTACAAATGCTCAACACTGCTTTCTACAAGTATTACTTTCACACAGCAGTATCTGATGAAACATCTGAAATCTTTCTGTCTGGTTTTGCTTTCTCTAGCATTTTGACAACTTCAGCCATATTCGGTCTCTTATATGGCTCTGGCTCTAAGCACATCAATGCAATGCTAAAAATGAAATTTACTTCGTTGATGGAGCAGGACTCCAAGCTACTGTCTAGCACATGCTCTTCTCTCTTCTCCTGGACAACTGCCTTTACCTGTTCATCATTCAACAGATTCTGTGGCATCAGAATTCAGAAGACTGAAACTCAGCTCCTGTCATGTATGTAACCTTTGCTTTTTGTGATATTTTTATCAAACATATCACTGTGTGTGTGTGTGTGTGTGTGTATTTACATGAGTTACTACCACCAATACCAACAACAGAAAGAGTACATAGAAGTGATCTTTCCGGCTGTTGATTTATTTATGTTTGTAGAATCCGCTTTTGATGTTATGTAGCTTAGTTTACTTATGGTTGGATTGAGTTAAACCGGAGAAAACGTAGAATTGAAGGCTAGCTTACCCAGGTGACCAGCTTTGTTCCCTCCTCAAGAAATGCTTCATCCATGGGTTTTTTTCCTGTCAAAAGCTCCAATAACACGACACCAAAGCTATAAACATCCCCTTTCGCTGTTGCTTTCCCTGTATCGAAGTATTCTGTGGAAATAAATTAAAATGTGTATTTTATTTTTATCAACGTGTGACTTTCCATGATTCAAATCCTTTCTTAAATTTAGCAAAAGGATGTTCAGTGCCAAATACCTGGGGCTAAGTAGCCAAAAGTGCCAGCAACAATGGTAGATACATGAGTCTTATCGGGTTCCATAAAAGTAGCTAGCCCAAAGTCAGAAACCCGAGCCTCAAGATTTTCGTCGAGCAAGATGTTGCTGGACTTAATATCTCTGTGGATGATGTGAGGTATGCAGTCATGGTGAAGATATGCTATTCCTCTTGCTGCTCCTAATGCTATTTTGTATCTTGAATACCAATCTAAAAGCTTCATATTTTTGAATTTGCCTATATTACAACATTCAAAAATCTATCTTGAGTATTACAAAAAAAGTTTCAAATTGATAAAGAAAAATGCATGAACTAGGTTGGGTTTTGAACATACCATGTAGATATGCATCTAGACTTCCATTGGGCATTAGCTCATATATGAGAAAATTATAATGAGGTGAAGTGTAATATCCATAGAGTGTAACAATGTTTCTGTGCTTTATATCACCCATTGCCTCTAATTCTCTCTCGAAACCACGGTCTTGATCTGCACTTCCCCTGTTAAGCCTCTTTACTGCAAATGATGTTCCTTCATCTATGCAAAGTTTATACACTGTCCCAAAACCTCCAGACCCAATAATATCTTTGTTGCTTAACTTATGTGTCTTCTTCAAAAATGCATCTGTCTTAAGTGATTTTGTTGTTGAAGGCCTGAACATCACCATTTTTCCACCTGTGTTTCAATTGTCTTGTAAGAAGATTATTCACAGGAAAAAGAAAAAAAAAACTATCATTTTCCAAGTTCAGTTGCGCACCTGAGTAACTGTCTTGAACTGATGTATGCTTTCGTTTCCATTTCTTGTAGAGAAGAATCGATATTATGATCTTCGAAGTTACAAAGGCAAGACAACTTATTGTAATGTACAGGGTTATGATTTTTGCATTGCTCATTTGAAACCTAAAAGTAGTGTAAGTTTAGACAAGTCAACAAAGAAAGAATTTGCTACAGTTAGATCTGAAAATTGCTTCCTACTGGTGCTTATTTGTTTCAGAAAGTTCAGACTGCACTTCAAATATGAGCATACATTAAATCATTGAGGGTATTACACAACATGCTATCGAGATATGCATATTTCGGAGATTAACAGGGAAAAGCTCGAAAATTAAATTTGATTGAACTATAGAAGTAGATGGTCGTACCTTTACGAAATTGTTGCTGCGAAACTGGTGTTGAATATCAAAGAGAGTTTAAGATGGAAGGAGAAATGGGAGCTGAATTCTTCGTTATGTATCTTTTTTTTAAAAAGACAAAGTGGTGGATAGAACAAGAGAAAATGTGACTGGAGTTAGGTTAGCTATGTTTTTTGATTAATTGTGACATTATATCACATGAAAGTGTAACTGTAGGAGAGCTAGCATAACAACAATGAGTGTTGTTGGGTGTGTCTTTTCTTGACATTTTCAAGTCACTTTCACTTTGGTGATTCATCACTTGCTATGCATGATTACTTTTGAGCCCAAGATGTTTTTTTTTTTTTTTTTATGGTTGATATAGATCGAACCAAGGACCTCCGGGAAGAAAAGGGTGGATATTGAACCACCACCATGCCACCATCCCTTTGATACGCCAACCAACCGTCGGAGAGAATCGACTTTTGTCAATTTTGTTTGAAACTGTGGCCGTGTCACGATGAGTCATGGATGATCTACCGTCATCCCAAATAAAAACTTAAATGTGTTAGTTTTTATCAGTTTTCTAGAAAATTTTGGCCCCACCACTTGTTTGAAACCCTAACAACCAAAATATCATTGAGCATATTTTGTTAATGTACAAGGAATATGAGGCAAATTACGGCCGTCTGTTTTCCTACCTATAATTTCCATATTGAAATAGCATTACATAATCACATATTCACATGCATTGACAGAATAAGTTGGCAGGGCCCTTGTGATTTTGTCATGGATAGTAATCGATCCCACTTCACATCAAATCTAACTAGTCTTATATGCACGCGATGCGTGCGTGCATATTAAAAGAATTTAAAATTGTAGAATCGTATGGCGTTTCAATGATTGTTCCGGAGCATGTAAAAAGCCTATTCTCTTCTCCCAAAACACACACATACAAATACGCCTCGTACTGAGCACCAAACAACCAACTAATCAACCAAATTGTGCATAAGTAAAACTATTAAATTCTGCTAGGTAAAATTATTTGGTTACAACTAACATGTCATATCGAAAAATCAAAATCTCAGTATCACTTTCTTCTTTTGCTCGCAATATACTTGTTTAACCGCATGCACTCCTCCGCCCAATCGATGTGCAACACATAACCAACAATACAAGAATGATCATGATTAAAATCTCCAGTTGGTGGAGGTAGAACCCATGAAAAAGCTTTGTTTTCGAGACATGAGAATACCTTTTCCATGACCCGATTGCGTCCATTAAGCTGCATGAACGTTAAAAAATAAACTAAGATGTAAAAACAACATGAGCTAATTAATTCAGAAATTTATGTAATCAGAGTATTAGATTAAAACCTGTTGAAGTAGTGACTTAATTTCAGTAGCTAAGCAACCTAAAAGGTGTTCTGCAATACATATTTGATCACAAATGCCACAGGTTCCCGTGTGATCCCTGTTATGGAGATCGCTCAACGTACATCCAACGGAATAGAGATTGAGAGTTCGGGGGACGTTTACTAATACGGGGAGTGCCCAACATTAGCCCACACAGCGGTCCTTACTAGGTCAATGTGACGACGAAAGGGACATGCGTTAAACTATATTACTAATCTGAGTTGTTTTTTAATGCACAAATATTAACTAAACGACGTCAAAATAGTGATTTAGATTGATTAAGTGTGCTTAACAATAACAGATTTGTCCAAGAATTATCTTATTAGTCGTGAGCAATACAATAGATTTATACGAACAGTTTTATAGTTGTGGTGAAAGCAGTAAAAATGTAGATTTAAGGTTACAGTATAGCGTAGGCTATACTGCAGTTCTCAGGAACAATAACCACTTGTCTGTACTAGCCTTCCATTTATGCTTCGAACTTCCTGGTAATTGACTGACTGTTTGGTTAGATTCTTCAAGAGTTTCTTTTGAATTTCGTAGTTTAGGCTCGGGATTCGGTCAAAACTTCGTTAGGATTCAGGTTGGGCCAAGCGGTTACGCGGACAGAGTCTGCTTAATAGTGTGTTAATACGGCGGACGGTTGCGAATACGGGACAAAGTGCAGCTTCGGTTAATACTCAAGCTTAGGGTGTTTGGTGGTAATCGGTGTTGATTGATGGTATTTGGTAATTGCTGTCGTTTTTCGGATTCTAGAGAGTCGTATTTATAGGGTAACCAGTCAAAATAAGATAAACGTTTGAAGAGTTTGAGTTTTTGTGAAAATCAAATGGCAGCTCTAGAAAAAAGTGGCGCTGTCCATGTTAGCGCTAGAATATTGTAGCGCTGGACGTCGGAGCGCTAGACCTTTCATTGTTGAGTCACTGATAGCTCATCCAAAAATCTATATGTGTCATGACTGGCTGAGAATCAAACTGTAGCGCTATCATTTTATGGCGCTGGTGTCTGAGCGCTGGAATATTACGGCGCGTACGTTGTGTTCCATGCGCTAGAATTTTCTAGCGCTGGTGTATTCTGTCCGCAGGGTTCCAGAATTTTCGATTTTATTCCGAATTTTTATCTCATTCACGGTTTTAACTCTTTAATGATACTAGTTGGAGTGCGACTCTTATCTTTTCCTCAAGGATTAGTTGTAATGCAACGCAATCAATTGAAAATATATCTTATACAGTTACTATTTTGGGTAGTAGTTAAGCATGGAAGTTACTATAAATAGCAGTTACTAAAAATGGAAATGTGGGTTTTGGGATTGCGTCAGTCAGTCACTGGTCGTTCGTCACATACTTAGGAAAGCGTAGACAAGCAGTGTTTGGTTTCAACATCGAACTCACCGCTTCTGGCCTTGGGATAAATGTAGGCATCTACACACCCCAAAGCCCCAGACGATCGTGAAACCTTTCTGGGTCTCTCAAGAGGAACTTCCTCTTCCTCCCTCTCACTTGAGGTTTAGAAGGTGGGTTAGAAGAGAAAAGTGAAGGAAACGCAAGAAACTAACAATCAAATACCTTCTCCTAAAGAGGAATTCGCCGATGAGTTGAACGCACCACGACCCCAAAGCAAATTCTCAACAACTAAGTCACAACAACAGAATTTCAGATCGCAAGTTCGCAAGAATTTGGGAGATTTCTAGAAGTGCGGTGGAAAAGTAAAAATTGGAACGAAGAAGTATGTCTTATATTTATAGGGAGCCCAACCCTAAGATGCTTCTACTTCCATTCAAATACGCTCCGTACGATCATCCGAAGTTGAAGAGTTGATCAAAGTAACCCCAAGACACGTAGCTTATACGTGTCATCAATTCAAATTGAATTAAAGGAATGTAGCAAAAACGAGCGAGACTTTTGAGCTTCTGTAGCTGGATCCAAAAACCCATTCATTATTTAAACTTTAAATGGAATGGGTTTAAGGGGCATGTTGTTTGGGTGTCTAATTGACTCTCAATTGGTTCTGCTGCCCAAAAGCCCACTTGGCTAATACAGCATATCTCAGCTCCCTCAATCAAGGTTATAAACCTCCTAAAGCTGTCCGAGACCCATTTGTAAGGAAGTTCAGCCGCATTTATTACACAAATAATATAAATATGTCACTCTAGTTAGGGGTGAAAGTTTGGTAGCAAAAAACGGAAAATCGAACGGAACCAAACCGAATAAGAAATTTGGTTCGGTTTTTTTTTCTATTCGGTTCGGTTTGGACTAAGATTTTTTTTTTAAAGTTGGTATTATGGTTTGGATTGGACTGAAAAGTCTGAAACCAAATAAACCGAACTAAAGCCGAATAAATCAAAACTTGGCTAAAAAGTATAATAAGGCCAGAAAATTGGCTAAAAATAGGTATGATATAGGGCAAAAACAGTCCCAAATGAAAGGCCCATGAAAATTCGGTTTTATGGTTTGGATTGGATGGAAAATTAAAAATCTGGTTTGGTTTGGTTTGGATTAAAAGGTTATTTGGTTTGGATTCGGTTTCAAAAAATGAAACCGATTTAATTCAGTTTGGATTCGGTTTGGACCTTAATCCAAACCGAAAACCGAACTTTCACCCCTAACCCTAGTGCACATACCAAGGCACACTTACTTATTTGCCTTCATACACTTAAACTAGAAACTCTCTCTACTCCCGAACTTAGTACTTACTTACGCATCGGAGGGGCTTTCCTCGGAACACCCCGATAATAGTTAACTTACTTGTATGTAGGTACTTCGAGCCTAAATACACTCAAGAACAAATTAGATCTTCCACCACTATGAAAGGTCCTTTGGATGAGGAAGTATAAGCACATATCAGATATGTATGGGCAAATACATATCAGAACAAAAGACAAAATAGGAAAAAGGACAAAAAATAAATTAAATGGTACTTTTTTAAACAAAAATGGTACTTTTTTTTACATAATGGTACTTTTTTATAAAATGGTACTTTTTTTAACATAAATGGTACTTCCTTTTTTGTCTTTTAACTATTTGCCTTTTAGTTTTTTTTTTTGGTGCGAATGAGCCACAAGGGCAATATAAATATTTGCCTTTTAGTTGATATGTGTGTTGCCACACATATCTGATATGCGAAAAAACAACCTCCCTTTGGATCTAATCCATTGTTTAATATCCGTAACACATAGTTTTCAGCACATTCTTTTATAAAGTTTGCGATCCAGCAAATAAGATCTTACTATCAGATCCACTTTGCCGTTGGAAACTTTCGATTTCACCTAGAAAATAACAAGGTGCATGGTATCCACTAGGAAAATGAAATTAATTATACATTAGTGTTTGTTATCAAAATAAATACCAAGTAACTCCGTAGGAAAAATAGTTCCAATATTTTCTAAGAAGTAAAAATGTTATTTGGTTGAACATGAAAAATAAATTCTAGCTCATGAAAAGTTTTCATTTATGTTATGAAGTTTAAGTAAGCAATTTCCTTCATTTTGTGGAAAGTGGAATATTAGAATTTCCTATATAGTGTGACTTCGATCCCATGCTTTTGTCAACAAGCAATACCTCAATCTCCCATTTCCTATGAAGTCATACTTCCCATATAGTTTTTCATGTCAATCAAATATCATCTTGGAGGATTGTCCCCTTGGTTAGTGTACTTTTTTTCTTTTTCTCAAGGACGATGATATAGGTAGCAAGTTGTGACAACGAAATATTGTCGCAATCTCACGTGTCGGCGTTTTATTGGTACATATAGGCGTCACGTAGACTACACGTCATCAATTTTTTTTTTTTACTATCAATTCAATATATTTACTATGAAAGTATATAAATAAGGTAGTCAATACAAAGAAGTAAACAAATATTTATTATATTAATAGTAAATATATACTTCCTTTTATCTTATAAATTACAAATAAAAAAATAAAATTTATAATCTAATAATATATTTTTTGTGTAACTAAAAAAATACATCAATTTGATTTCAAAACACACTAATTTACATTTAATAATATATTTTATGTAAATAAAAAATTCATAATTATACATTACTTTAAAATATTATTTTAATTTGGAATTGGGTGTTAGACTTGATCAACGCAACTACGCAAGCAATTGAGTCATAGATTTGATGAACGAGCAATTCTGTTGGCGGCGCAGGGTAGAACAAACCCAATAAACTAAATTAAGATGAAATACCTTTTTCTAATCTTTATTTTCTAATGTACTATATTTTTAATTTCTAAGTACAAATTTGTAAATGTATTTTTTATTTTAATTTCCTATATCATATAAATAATTAAAAGTATTTTTTTTTTCTAATTTTCTATACAAATTAGAATTATTTTTTTGAAATAAAAAATTACATTACTCAATTTGTAAAGTAGAATATTAAGATTTTCCTACCTTTTTTTTTGTAATATGTATAATAGATTATATAATCTAAATATTTTAGTTTCCAAATATATTTATGACACGTAGGCGTGCCATGTCACTATTGTGGCACGGCTTAAAGATCACATGTTGCGACCTTTATCATTTCGCTTTTTTCAAATGTGAGCCAAGATGATGTCAAAAGTGGAAAAAGAATTGAGAGTTTTGAGAGTGTAAGAGTGTATGACTTATTAGTTACGGATTTTTCATGAAATACCCCTGAGTTTTGGCGGAATTCACCAAATGCCCCTCGACTTTCATAAATACATAAATTACCCCTGTTTCAAAACATAATACACAAAAATACCCTTATTTCAAAACTTAATACAACAAATATCTTTAATGACGTCATCAAACCTATAATCGACCAATTAACGTCTAATTAACCAATCTAATCCCTAATTAACACCCTAATCAACCCACCCATTAACAAACCTAACTAACCCACCCATTAACCCACTAACCCACCCTTTTTTTTCTTTTCTCTCTCTCCTTCCTCCTTCCTCCTTCCTCCTTCCATCAGCTCACCAAGCAAACACCACTTCCATTGAAGCCAAACCAAGCAAAAAAAAAAAAAATCAAAGCAGTTGAACAAATTCGAAGAAATTTGAAGAGAATCAACGAAAATCGAAGAACGAAGAACTTCAAAGAAAGTGAGCCAAAACTCAGCCACTCATCCTCCCTCTTCCCCTGCTTTCGTCGCTCTTCTCCTCTACTCCTCAAGCAGCGTTGCTCCCCACCTTGCAGTTCCCTCCTCTCTCCCGTCCGTCTTCTTGTGCCTCCTCGTTGCACCACCACCAGCCAACACCACTTCCTCCACCACCAACTTCGATTTCTCTCTCCTCAAATCACCACTACCTTCTCCCCCACCTCTCCTGCCTCCGCCTATGCATAGGGTTACGACTTCTTCGGCCGATTCTTCTTCTATCGGGGGAATCAGCGCAGCGACGGTGGACGCTAGGGAATTTCGCTCAAAAAATTGATTGATTTTGCTTCTATGCGATTCTAGTATTTGATTTTCTTCTATGCGATTTTCGGATCTTAATTTGCATTCTTGGAGAGCTGGTTGTTAATGGAGTTGCTGAGGGAGATGTCGGAGTTGTTGATGGCTATGTCAGAGTTGTTGATGGAGATGTCGGAGTTGCCGAGGGAGATGAGGTTGATGGAGTTGGACTTGTCGCAACAAAAGGAGAGAAAATGAGTTGGTGGTGATGTTGCCGGCCTGCTTCTACCGTTGTTGTTAATGTTGTTAGTGTTGCTTGGCGGCGATGGTGGCGGTTGGCAAGTCAACAATCTTGGTGGAGATGGAGATCCATGGAAGAAACAGCAAGAAAAAGGGGGGAGAGAGAAGAGAAAAAAGAAAAAGAAAAAAAAAGGGTTAATTAGGAGTTTAGTGGATTAATTGGTAAAACATGGGTTAATGGGTGAGTTAAATTGGTTAATTAGGGTTGATGACGTCATAAGGGTATTTGGTGTATTATGTTTTGAAACAGGGGTAATTAATGTATTTCTGAAAGTCGAGGGGCATTTGGTGAATTCCGCCAAAACTCGGGGGTATTTCATTAAAAATCCGTATTAGTTATGGTTAATGCTAAGCAACTAATAATGAGACCTGTTAATTTATAACCAAATAACGGCAGTCTGATGAATAATGAACTGAATATAGCCGTTACCTATATTTACGCTCTCTCACTCTCAGCCTAGCTATCTGTCTTCCTTTTTTCGCATTATAAAGCCAAACCAGCTAACTTCTTAAGCATCAAATCATCAGATCTCACCTCCCACTAAAAGCAAAAAAGATTACAGATTTACAGTTTACTTAAAGAAATGGCATCATCATCTACTTTCTCTCTCCTCTTTCTCCTCCTGCTGTCCTTTGTTTCAGGTACTTTTTTTTCCCACTTTTCATATTCTCAGTGTTTTCTGAAAAATTCATGCAGGGGGCTGGTTTTAGTTGGGCAGAGATTATACTGATTTTGGCGCATCTCTATATGAATACAGTTACATAAAATTGTGGTCGAGTTATTTCTGTTATGTTCTCTATTTTTCCATAGGTAGGCAGAATATTTACAGTCCTTATATATATTCTCCTATTTTTGTTTCAAAGTTGTACTTCAAATCAATGTTCTATCCACTTAGAGATGATAATTTCTTACAAAATTACGACGATCTGGACTTTATAAATGTGTACTGTTATTACTTTCACCATGACTAGATACAGCTACGCTTCTGTAGTAGATCCGTTACAACCTTTGTAGATCACTTTTATTATTTCCGTTTTTATTACTCCCTTTGATCCTAAATAAGTGTCCAGTTCCCATAAATAGCGTTTCCTTATAAGTGTCCAGTTTCTATTTTTGGACATACGCCTTTCTCACTTTTCTATACACTTTTCCACACTTTTTCCACTTTTCTATAAATCATTATTATTGTTTCTTACCCATTCTACACTTTTCCCACTTTTCAATCGCCACATCCTTTTTATTTGTACTTTTAACATTAAACAATCATCTACTTTTTCCTTTCCCCAAATAAAACATTCTCAATCACTACTTCTTACACACAATTCAGTTTTATTAAATCCTGTGTAAATACCCAAAGTGGACACTTATTTAGGAACGGATGGAGTACTAATCATAAATGTTTTAAGACTATGCCTAATAATTAATGTACTCATTTCATTTGACTAGGTCGCATGTTTGCAATGGCCAATGGGCAGGTAAAATAGTACATCTATATCCTCCTTTTTTTGTTGTCATAATTTGATTGATTTTTATGATTAATAATCTCTAATACTGATGTTGTTTGGTGCATAAAATAAAATAAAGCAGAGGACATGGTGTATAGCAAAGCCATCATCAAATGAAGCAACATTATTAGCAAACATAAACTATGCTTGTTCTCAAGTAGATTGCAGAGTCCTTCATAAAGGATGTCCTTGTTTCTCTCCTGACAATCTCATAAATCACGCTTCCATTGCTATGAATCTCTATTTTAGAGCTCATGGTTGCCAACAAGGGAGTTGTGACTTTAGAGGTTCTGCACTCATTGTTATCACTGATCCAAGTAAGTTCCCGTTTCATTTGCCTAAGTTATCTTTAAAATTACTAGGTTCCCTTTAAATGGAATTTAATTAGTCGGATTATTTTGATGATTTATATATCTAATTGTGTTTTGTTTAAGTAATTAAGTTGGACTTAAATTTCCCCTAAAAAAAAAAGGTAAAAGTTAAACTCAAATTTAGGGTTATGTTAGTACTTTCTCTAATTCTTTTAGTTGTAAAACTTTGCTTTTCATTCTTGTCAATGCACATGAATACGGAGTATGTTTTTCCTAAGTATAGATCATAAAAAAATAAACAAAGTAGATTATGTGAATAGTGCAAAAGACAAAGCGTTGCAACTATTTTGAAACGGAGTAAGTACCTCTGTACCTGATCTTGTCATGTTTACCGATTGAGTAAAGTGTCAATCTGCCATGATGGTCTTTTATGAGAGTGTCTAAGAGCAACAATAAGGGGAGACTCTTACTTATGTAGCTCTTAATCTCTCTCCTATGTCATCTAAGCACAAACTTAAAAATAAGAGTCTCTTCCTAAAAAATTATAGAAATTAGCTAACTCTTAACACTACCTCTTATGCTCTCTTACCCTATTTTTTTATTTTACTTTCATACAAAAAAATGTGACACTAGCTCTTATTTGTAAAAAGCTAGCTGTCATTTCAGAATTTTATCTTACAAACTCTAATTAAAAGCATCCCTTTTAGAAGAGTTTCTAAGAGCAACAATAAAAGGAGAGTCTTACTTAACTAGCTCTTAATTTTTTCCCTCGTTAATAGCCCCTATTCATGCTCTAACGTTTATTATACAATTCACTTTCTAACTTTTTATTTATTTTATTTTTAATCTTTGCAGGTTATGACAACTGTCTTTACGAGTAGGAAGCTTTTTCCATTGAAGGTGGAACAGTGGAACTGTGGAAGAAGGACAAAATTTATTAATTTAATCATTTTGTTTCGTTTAGATTGTTAATTTATAATGCAATAAGACCCGCTGCTCTTCGGGTCCAATTGTCCAAATGTGTATGCCATACAGAAATTAACTTATACTACTCCACTTCTAAAGTGTTGCACAATTTTGATATTGTTTATTTATCTTTGATCATAATTTTGTACTAATAAATATAGATAAATAACACTCTTTATTATATAAGGCATGTACTCCTATATTTTGACAAACATGAAATTTAAAATAAAATAATTATTTTGAAATAAAGAAAGTAGCTACTGCAATTACATTTTGTAAATCTATTTTAATTTTAATGGACAAAAATCTTGAAGTTAATAAAATGTCATGTAATCTCCCGTAAATTTATAAACGTTATTTATATATTTTAACGTATAGTTGATTATATTTAAATAGAATTTACGAATTTTATAAATAAAAATGTAATTAACGGATATTTATTTTTATACGTTTTAAATATTTCAACGATTTATGAAATTAAAATAATTTTAGAATTTTATGTTGAAAATAATTCAAATTACGAAAACATGTTCGAAATTGGAAAACTATCCTAATCGGTTTTGGATTCAAATTCTGAAACTAAATCCTAATTCTAGCCCAATTGGGTGAAGCCCAAAATAATAAAACCCAAAATCTCTCCTCCCTTCCCTTTAAATTTCACGTGAAATCCATCAAACCACCAAAACCCTTCCCTCCTCCACTATTCACGTAAAAACAACAACCCTCAAACCCTCCTTTCTCACGTTGCTTCCCCTTGATGCTTCTTCTCACGCCGCCGGCCACCTACAACCGTCGGACCACTGCCGGTAACTCCGCCCTCTTCCTCCTCTCCTTCGCTCTTCTCTTTTTCTCTTTTGGTTTTGTTTCTTGCACACCCCCTTAATCGTTGTTGTTTGTTCGAACTGGCAGCCACCGCGAGTCCCCGCCCCCTTGCCTCAGCCACCGTCGCTGCCGCCCTCGCCGCCACTCCACCATCGCACGGTAATCTTCTTCGTCTTCCTTTTCTTTTCTTTTCGTTCTCTTTCTCTCTTTCGCTTTCTTTACCTCCTCCTTAATCGTGCCTTGATTGGCCGCATAGCACCACCGCACGCACCACCGTGCCGGAGTGCCGCCTCGCAACCTCCTACCGCCGCGTGCCTTTGTCCGCCGGCCACCCTTGCTCTCACAACTTTCGTTGGTTACTTCCTTAAACCTTAAAACTAATTGATGGTTTAATTATGTTTTAATAATTTAAATTATATTTCTTGAATTGAAATTATAAGTTTTTATGATTAAGTTAGAATTTTCAGATTATATATATACTTTGCGTAAATAATAATTTAATTTTCAGATTATATAATTGAATTGAAATAAGAATTTTAATTATTAAAGCATGAATTTTTAAAGTTTTAATAGTTTTGAAATCATGGTAGGATGATTATAAGTTATTAAAGTTATTGTTATTATGATTTCAAACATGTTAATTATGTTTTGGAGTAGTTTGAAATTAGTTTATGTTGCTGGAAATTGCAAAGGGCATGTGATGTTAGGGCTTATGATAAATTGTGATTATTAGTGAAGAAATCACTATGCTAGGAGGTTTAGTAGTTGAGTTTCGATGTTGAGGAATGTTCTAAATGTGTTTAGGATGTATTTAGAACACTTGATTATGGCTGTGAATTATTAGAAGTTGATTGGGAATCTTTATTGGTTGTTTTAGGCGGAGAATTCTCTATAGGCGACTTTTGAAAGTGCTAAAGTGCCATATCAATTTGTTTACACAAGGTACGTACATACCTACGTGTTTGTGAATGTGTGCTATTGTTGAAACTATGTTGGATTTATGTGTGGACTGGTTTATGTTGGAAATTTCATGATTCAATGTCGTTGAATGAATGCATTGAGCATAAAACTTTATTATGAGAATTATAACATGTTAGCATGAATGATTGATGCAAGCATGTCAGTTGGGAACATTATATTATTTTATATATTTTGGTTAGATCGATTGATCGTTGTTTCCTTTTAGCAGTTCACTACTTTATGAGGGCCGAGGACCTTGCTTAGTAAGTTGAAACTTTGTACCTATATAAAGGGGTTAACCGTTGTTAAAGGAAATGTTGAATTAATTGGAATGAGTTCTTGATTGATAATTTTGTGATCGCTTACTTAATTCCAAGATAAAAACAATTGTGAATACTTGTTGATTACGTGATTTATGTGATTGATGAGTCATAACAATGTATTAATTGGTAAATCATGTAAAGTGAAACTGAATAGCAATAGCTTTAGACTGTGCATGTCTGAAGTGACGGACAAACAGGAGTTGGGGTTCATGGTGGTAGCCCATGGCCTTTTCTGGGACCAGATTGATCACCGTGATCTATTTTATTCAAAAGTTCCTCGATGCAGGTCACCGAGGTTACGAAGTCGCGCCCGTAACTCGTCTTCCTTAGTGAAGACTTCTGGTTGGACAACTCGGTCCATTGACTATTTCAATTAAAATAATGTTAATGATACAAAGGTCTAGTCTAGTCAAATATGGTATTCAAGTTAATATGTTTTGGTTGTCCTTACTTATGTTTTATTAGTATCATGTTAGGATTGTTCGTTTAATAGAATCATGTTAGGATTATTATTGATTTGGTATGTAGTACTCAGCTTTGGTGATTACGTGCTTTGTTTGTGTGTGTTGATCATGGCTATGCCTTATTGATCCTGTGATGACCCATTTTTGGTGAGCAGTCTCTAAGGATCAATAAAGCGTTGCCCATCTACAGGTTTGAAGATGATGCATCATTGGGATCGGGATTAGAGAGCTTGTATTTAGTTTTGATTTGCTAAGTTTACTTGGGTTTGTTAAATTGGACTTTAAACTTGTCGTACTAGCTACATTTACTTTATTTTTGTTAATTGGTTTTGGAATTAACTCTGTAATTGATTATTTATAAACCTAAAGTCAGTTTTATGTTTTCCGCTGCAAAATTCTGAATAAGCCGTTACATTTTCACACGGACGATAATACTTTCATGATTCTCTATAGTTATATTTATAAGAAGGGTTATTCTAGAAAAAGGAGAATTGTCGGGGTGTTACATGGCATATCCAAACCCCCAAAATGAATAACATCGGTATAATGTAGACACATCATCCTTTTAAGCAACATGGCCAACATCCTTCCCAAGTTACATCATCCTTGTGTTACCACCGGTTCACCTTATGGCTAATCCGGATTTGGGGTGAGTTTTGAGTGGATAGGTTTCAGTCCCCTTCCAATTGTTGTTGCGGGGGATCGAATATGTGGTCCTCCCTAACAAGTTCAGACTCAATCAGCAATGAACCAACAAACACTTAGTGCAAACTAGTCTGGTTGGTTGCCCCATAATCTCTTTCTAATCGATGTTCTTTTTAAGTTGTACTTTATCATAATAGTCGCATGTTACTGTAAATCACGGATTCAAATATTCCCTCCCACATTTGTAACTTGTATTCTATAATATTATGCGTGTATCTATTAAACTTTTTTTTTTTGTAAATGTTAATTAGTTGCACAAAATAAGTTTGTTTATCAAAACTAATTGATTACTCCCCGTTTCTTTTTAATTGTCGTTTTAACTAATTACACGATTCTTCCATTCCTTTTTATTGTCGCACAAAATACATGATTTGTATATATATGTTTTGACCTAATTTATTTGATCTGATCTGATCTGAAATGGTATGATCTAGACTAGTTTCATATGTACTATACGAAGTATGACGTGAACTGGTATTATCTGATCTAGACTAGTCTGGTCTGGATATATTTGAACTAACCTATTTGGATTTGGACAAAAAATTTCTAATCTAAACATGATTTTTTTCCCTGATCGAGACATATATGTTATGACCTGGACAAATCCATTCTAATCTTGAAAGGTATATTCTGATCTAGTCTTATTTGATCTAATATGATATGAATGGTTTAATCAAATCTAGATTAGAATGATCTATACAAATTGTTTCTTAATTGACAAATTTATTTTTGGATTTTACCACCTTAAAAAGTTTCAACTTTTGAAATTACCACCTTATAATTTTTTTTTTAATTACCACCTTTGATTTACCAACTTTTCTAAAATCACCACCTGTTAACGTTTTCCGTCCAAACTTCTGTTAATGGGGCACAATTTAACGATTTTGTTTCATTTTCCCTCCATTTTACATTTTTACCCGACATTCTCTCTCTTCACTTCTCCTTCATTACTGCCCTTTCAACTCCAACCATTTTCTTCCTCTTCTTTATTGCTTCTTTTCCCTCATTCTTCATTACTTCAGTGTACTTTTCACCTCACCCACACAATTCAATTTTCGGGTAGCTCGGCTCTTCAATCTCTTTGTTCATAGCATTCATCTCAATTTTCATCAATCTTTTTTTTCAATAACAGCTGATTTGTGACATCTCTCTACCATGTAGTGCTAACCAAATCAAGCCACCAGAAATACTTACATCTCCTTGTTTCCGTTTCTCGATCATAGTACTTGCAAGCAATGAATTTTTGACCCGGATTGTCGTGAGTTCAAGCAGTTATTCTTGACACAGGAGCTCCGCAATAACAATAATCAGATGGTCCATCAACTTGCCACAAACAATTGAGTTTAAAACCCCAAATTAGAAAACCCCCAAATTTACATACGAGTAATTTTAGATTTTCACAAATTACATGCTTCACTACGCGCACCATACTGATAAATGGAGGAAATTTCCGAATTTTGTTACCTAATTAAAATTACTTGGAAAATTTGAAGACAACTTGATTACATTTGGGGAATTTGGAGATTTTTTTTTTGAGCAAGGTATATATGTTAATGGAAGCTCGGGTCTAATAGAGGAAGAAAGAAGGAAGAAATGAGGGAAAGGTGAAGGAGCCGTTGAAAGTGGCCCCCCTTAATGCCAAGTTAGACAAAAGTTGAAAGTAGGTGGTGATTTCATTAACGTTGCTAAAATGTGGTAATTTTAAAAAAATTTATAAGGTGCTAATTTCAAAAGTTAAAACTTTTTAAGATGGTAAAATCCAAAAACTTTTTTTTATTGAGATCTATCTAGACGACAAATATGATTTATCTAGTTAATACTACAAGCTAAATGTTTAATGTCGACCGTGATCCAATATTCAAATAATTCTTTTCACAAATTTGTACTCAGTACCATTGTTGATACAATTATTACTCCATAGTTTCATACTTTTTTCATTTCATAATAATGTTCTAGTTTCTTGTTTTCACATTTGACAATACATATTTTATATCATTTTCAAATCTTATTACACATTATTAAAAATTTCAAAACTTTGATATTCTTAAAATCATCAATCAAACAAAACCAAACATGAATAATTGAATATTTTATCTTCTTACATTCTGGAATAATTTAGAAGATTCTCTTCAATTGGGAATAATGTACAAATTATGAAATGCAATGTCATTATGGAACGGAAGGAGTACTTTCAAATAAATAAAACCAAGACAATAATTAATTATTGCTACCACATTATTCATTTTGTTCACTTACTATTTAACTAGTTTTTTATGCAGGCGATGTGTGCGAATATAAAAAAAAAATATTTGCATTATTATATCTTAACCTGAAATAACATGAGGCTTTATAGAATGTCTTATGGCCATTCTCCACTTCAGCGATCTATAAAGTTTATAAAACGGCAAGAAACCACGATAAGAAGCGGGTATGAGGCAGTCTGCAGGTAAGGTTAATTGTGACTCTGTTAGTAGAGAGCTGCTATTAGGGAGAAGACGGTTACAAAAGGGAGTTTGTTAGCTGATAGCAAATAAAGGTTGTACTCCATAAGAACTAAGGAGATAATAAATGGATTAAAAATTTACTGGAGAGAGAATTAAGGGATTATAAATGTTCATAAATGACGAAAGAGAAAATTTAAGGAATCATATTCAAGATGGTTGAACATTATTTTAAATTTGTTGTTGACTTTTGCTGTCAAATTCCAAATGTCTTTCATATACTACCTCCGTATTTATTTAAGAGATACATTTGGCCGGGCACGTGTATTAAGAAGAAGAATTGAATGAAATAAAATAATAAAGCAAGTGGGGTTAGATAGATATTTTAATAATTAAACAAGTGGGGACCATTTCATTTTGGTGGGTGGGAGGTGTGGTGGGTTTATGAAATTATTTGTTTAATAGGATGGTGGGTCATAGGGTAAATTAGATGTATTATTTAATTAAATGGTGGGGTTGATAAGTTATTAAAAATGGCAAGTGTATCTCGTAAATAAATACGGCCGGAAAAGGTAAGTGTATCACTTAAATAAATACGGAGGGAGTAATAAAATATGAAAGATTTTATTTCCTTATTTGCAATTAAAAATACGCCTTTTAACGACCATGGTATAACGACGAACCGCAAATAATTGTCGTTAACAGAGTTGAATTGGAAAATTAAACCCAAATCGCCGCGCGTCTTTCTAATTAGTTTTAAAGACAAAAGTTGAGCGGCTATTCCCATATCTTGCTCGTCGTTAATGCTCAAAAGAAGAAAAAAAACCCTATACGACATTTATAAAATTATAAGGCAGATTGGAAACCCCTCTTCCGTATCTCTAACCTCTCGAATTTGAGTTTGGATGAAGCTTTACAAGAGAAAGACAAACATCATAAGGTGAAAAAATGAAGAAAATAAGGTAATTTTTTTTCTTTAAAATGAGATTTTTTTTATTTTTTTTTATTTTTGGGAGAGATTTGCAATTTCTAGGGTTCTAATTGATAATTATAATTACGGAAAAGCGATTTTGGTTTTTCTTTAATTTAATTCTACATCAACATGGTTTTTCCTTGATCGATTTTTAATGAATTTGGAGTAATTGCAATCGAAACCCTTAGAATTGGCTGATTTAGGCGACTTCTTCCTGCTTCTGAAATTTATCTTTCTCTTGTATTATTCAAGCTTCCTAAAATTTCCCGTCAATGGATTTTTGTGTTACTTTATTTTCTGTTAGTTTTTATATAAAACTTATCACCAATGTTTAATTTTAATCGATGTCTAATTATATTTGGTGTTGGAAGAATGATGATTTGGTACTTAGCCTCTTTGATCAATTGGTATTGGATTTCTCATTGTTATTTTTCCAGAATCTTACTGCTGAAGCTGATATTTCTCGATGATTGGGTTGTTTCATAGAAGAGTGATATGGAGGGGTATTTATTTCTTATATTGCACGCCTTTTTGTTTTATTATGTAAATTACCAGTAAGTTTTTTTTTTTGCCTTTCTGTTGGCTTCCTTATAAATCCTACATATAATTGTTAAAATTAGGATTTGATCAACATTAATTAATTACTATCCTAAATAATTTGGTTACCAATCTGCAATCTGCAATCAGCTTAAAGATTGTTTGTTATCATGTTGCAGGAATTATCTAGAACTAGTTCAATTGCAATCAGGAAGCTTCAAAGGATCTTTTATTTCATCCGGTGTTACAGATCGTAGCACTATTTCTATTCAGAAGAACCAATTCTGACAGCAAGCTATATTAATGGACCTCGTTCTGAATCTGTTAGGAATTTTAAGTTCTGCAAGATAACTTGTTGATTGTGTATTGGTGTCTCTTACTCTAACTCTGCTATGTCATAATAAATTATAGATTAATGGGGCAGTCTTCCGTTGCTGATAGAGCAAAATAAGCGAGTAAATCAACACGCACACTAACAAACAAACATGCTTATTTGTTGTATTTGCAACTCCTGATTTTAATTTCCGTTTTAACTGTAAATTTGCAGATAAGTTGGAATTTCTAGTTTAATGCATGGAATTCCTAGTTATTAAGTTTTTTGTAAGCTGTTATTGTCGCTATATCTAGTAGTAACATTTAGATTGATGTTGATAAACCTAATTTATGGATTTATACTTGTAGTTGTAGTATATCAAAAGAAGATTGGTCGGAGTTGATGAAATCGGGTTTGCTGTTAAAACCCAACTTGCTGTTATGTTGGAATTTCTAGTTTAATGCATGAAAATCCTATTTGTGGTTGTGACATTTTTTATTGATGTTGATAAACCTATTTATGGGTTAATAATTATAGTTAGTATGTCGAAAGAATATTGGTTAGAGTTGATGAAATCGGGTTTGTTCTAAAAATACCATTGGTGATTTGCTTCTAATTAGTGGCTGAATTTTCTTGTGTACTGTATTAATTGAACTCTGTTTTGAAGTGTCGGATTGATGGATTTGCTAGATGTAGACGAAGATATGGAATGTTTTTTTAATTTTTTTGAGTATGTTTGATGGAATAAACCCAAGTATTCATGTTCGTGTGAGGTTTTTATTACACATTGGACACAGTCATGGGGTTGTAATTGGAGATTTGGAGCAATATACTATAGTTGGTATTTCGGGTTTAATTATCTGTTTGTTACGGGATATGGATTGGACATGAATATGGATGTGATTTATGTGAGCGTCAAATCTGGTGACTATCAGGGAGGGCTCTCTTCTTTTGTTTTGTTTGTATTGAAGTCTCCAAGTGTCAATACTGTGTTGGTGTTTAATGATCTGACGAATTTTACTTTTCGTTTGATTTGAGACCGAGGAACATGAAACATTTTAGTGTGCCAATCTTGGTTTCTTTAAGCAGCTTTTAATACTTTATGCTTTGTTTAGATATTGTATATCATCTTGTTAATACTTTATGCTTTGTTTAGATATTGTATATTATTTTGTTATATTTATCTATAGCAAGCTGCGAGTGCTTTATTAGACCTTGATCAGCTTCCGTCACTAAAACCTTCAATAAGGCCATTGAGTCAGTCTCTTGTAAAGGATGGACTCGTTTCATCATAAAGACAAAGATGTCAGACTACTAGTTGTTGTTTCTTCTGTGAAATTATTCGGGTCCTTAGACCTGACCCATCATTTGAGGATAAAGATTTTAAGGTAACCATTTGTCTATTTTACTCTGCTATTTTACTCCGCCATCTCCTATTTCTACAGATAAAGTTCTACACGATATGTTGTTGAGCAGCAAAGCTAATAATTTAAGACTTGAGGATGGCATATGTGTAGACATTTTGCCACCCTCCACTGACGGGCAAGGAAATTCTAGAGAAGCTTTTATTTTGAAGAAACTGGAACTACTTAAGAAATATGACACTTTAGAAGATAACTTGGGTCATATGGAATGACGACAGAATCTTCGAGGCGGTGAGGTTATGGAATATTTATTCTAATCCCTTACATTTTCTTTTCCTTCCTCCGATTTCTACTTCTATGTTATTTTTCTTTATAATTTTTCTTGTGAGGAAACAAACAAAGGAAATCTATTTTCCCATGTTTTCCCTTGAAATTCATTTTCCATGGAAAATCTTTTTCCTTTGAATATGTTTTCCGTTGAATCAAACGGAGCCTAGGTTAAGTTCCTAATCCCTATGGGTTTGGTTGGGTCCCCTCTTATGGGTTTGGTTGGGTTCCCTCTTTTTCTACTCTAAACCTCACAGGGACTGATTTCCTTAGCAACTGTTCTTTAGATCATGGACACACTAAAAAGAAAATAAATTAAATAGAACTTCCTCAACAGCTACACAGGGATTCGGAAATATGAAATATGAAATAAACTTGGCTGAAGTAGTGATATACTCTATTGGTATTAGTGAGCAGTATGTTCTGAATTTCTATTTGATTGCTGGTATGCAGGCTTGGTTTAGAGAACTGCCAAAAGGAGTGCTTGATTGTCTTTTCCCCGCGATTTTTAACCGTCAAAAGGCCGGGTAAACCAAATTGCGGATGAGTGGAGGATGCTGGAAAAAGATTTTCCAGGTTCTACATCTTGAATATGGACTCGTATTAGGATTATGTCAGTTATCATATGTTGGAGATGATTTTTTTGTGTGATTAATCCATGTTCTGAATTGTCCCTGAAACTTGCAAGTATGTTCAGCTGTTGGTAATTGGTATCTTGCAGTAGCAACATATTTGTTGTTGCACTTTCTCTTAGTCTATACTTGGAGTAGCTGCTGATCTGTCTTTTTTCTTATCTTCTCCAGAATACAATGTTGTTTCTCCTCTTGCTGCTGAGTTGTTTGCTTTGATGGAAGGAATGTCTACTGCTAAGAAGTTTAACATCCCCAATTTGGAGGTTGAAATGGATGCCAAATCTCTTATGATCATGTTGGATACTGCTGGTAGCTAGTAATCCAAATCATGAGCTTGCGTATTTGATCAACAACAAAGACTATATTGTAGTGGTGCTGCATATTCCTAGAGAGCGCAACTTGGTAGCTCATCAGCAGTTGGACACATGCAACACTTCACTGTTCCAGATTGCGCAAGACTTGCTTATGCATCTGATATGGAGCATGTGGGTTCAAGCTCGAACTAATCTTCTCTGCTTTAACATAGATTATCTTTTGTGTAACTTCTTTTGCTGTTCTAGGCGGTTCAAGGGTGGTCTTTTGCTGTATTATAATCCTCCTTGTTGGTTTAATGCTCTACTCGCCCATTGTATATTTTGCCACTGAAACTTTGATGGCTCCTACTACTGTAACAAACTCCTAATTTTATTCTAATATAAGTCTCCTTTTGTGTGTTAAAACATAATAGTTCGTCGTTATTGCCAAAAATTTAATTTTTTTACCGTTGGAATGACATTATACGATGTTTTTTTTGTTTGTTATTGCTTAATTGTTCATCGTGAATAAGTATTTAACGATGAAATATCATGTTGTCGTTATTTTTTAACGACGGAATAATAATTCGTCGTTAACTTTTAACGATGAAACAATAGTTCGTCGTTAACTTTTAACGATGAAATCCTAAATTCATCGTTAAAAATTAACGACGAAACCATAATTCGTCGTTAAATGTTAACGACGACACGGTAATCCGTCGTTAATGTTTAACGACGACATGATGTTTCATCGTTAATGTTCGTTAAATATTAACGACGAACATCGTCGTTAAAGCCAATAACGACGGAACCTGTTACAACGAACATCATGACCGTCGTTAAAGGTTTTAACGACGAAAATTGAGGCTTTTAACGACGAAATTGTTCGTCGTTAAATGTCCTTTTTCTAGTAGTATATCAGTTTTTAGAATTATTACAATTCAGTTATTTTTATAATTTAGTTAAATTGTAAACTTACTAAGGGGTATTATAGTCTATTCTATAGGGTGACACCAAAAGGCAATTTACTAAAATGACCCCATGAGTTCCGTTATAGAATAGAGATTAATCCTTTTGTCCCGTTTAGATTGTTAATTTTATAGTTTATGCAATCATAGCCGCTGCTACTACGGGTACATGAAGTCACTTCTTTTCCTGACCCTTTTTTAAAAAATAATTTTTGCAACCTAAGAGCATGTTTATCAAACATCAAAACTTGGGACGGAAATAAGGGGGAAAAAAAGAAAAAAAACAATACTAATTGGGAGCGTGCAACTCAAGCTGTTGGGTTTTTTCAATTCCGACCAGCTTTGTGACTTATTCGTTGCCTTCGTTGAGACACTTTTTTTTACCAATTGTAGCGCAACATCCACTTTTTTTTTTAACCAATTTGGTCAAATGATCATTATAAGTATTGATAATCAAGATATGCGTTGAAATATGAAAGTCAAAATGATACAATTACTTTAAAACCGAGAAGTAGACCAATTGCATTTTGTAAATCTATTTTGTTTTTAGTGGAGAATATTCCAAAATAAAAATGTATAAGCCACGCCATCCTTTTAAGCAACATGGCCAACATCCTATTTCAAGTTACAAAGTAGCTTTTGCTTTGCCCCGTAAGAGCATGAACGCTCCTCTTAGTAGTTAGTACTCTCTCTATTCCTAAGAGGGCTCCTCATTGATGCAGAGATGGAGGAGATGATTGCTATTTGGGAGAGGAATAGCATTCATCCTCTATGTGAAGAGGATGAAGCTCTTTGGCTCATGTGCCTAATAGGAACATTTGGCAAGTTAAATTTCACCACTTATCACATTAATAGTGGCGGTAAAGTTACATAAATTTCCAACGGCTATAATTTTTTAAATGGTAATAAAATTAAAATGACAATATATTTTCTTTTTAATAAAAAAACACCAGCGATTATAAAAAAATTATCTATAAAATGAACCTAAGTTTTACCTATTTTCACACACTTCATTTTTATCGTAATGTATCTCTATTTTCGTGTTAATAATCTATTATATGTGTGACGATCGTTTTATTTACTAATTATTAGATATAAATTATCATTAATACTCCCTCCGTCTTTATTTGTTTTTCCTGGTTTGACTTTTTTGTCTCACAAAAAGATTCAAAACAGGAAGAACAAAAAGATACGGAGGGAGTATTTAAATTTCTGTATAAATATTGAATTATTATCATGATTTGATTTTAATAATTTCAAAACCATTTAAATTACCATTAATCTAAATTAATAAGTTGTCATATTAAAAATTAAATTATTTATTGCAATAGAATATGTGGTGGAGTATATGTGTGAAGAGAGAGGAAGTAAGAGAGGATACTCTTGGTTGTGGGGCAATTTACAGAAAGAGGATGATGAAGAGGAAGAAGATAGTGGAAATGATGTGAGGGAAAGAGATTGTGATGTGTCAAAAGAAGAGGAGGATATATAAGAAAATAGAGGATTGGGAGAGCCTCTTGGTTATTCATGCTCTAATCTCTTTCTAATCGACATTCTTTTCAAGTTGTATTTCACGATTCCTATCATAATATCGCCGCGTGCTACCAATAATTTGAATCCTCTCCTCTTATTTGTAATTTTTATTTGGCAAGCAAGAGAAATAAATTTTATAGCTCAAACAACAAGTTACAACCTAAGTTACAAACTAGACAAGAACTAACTAAGAGCATATTTATCAAACACCTTGGTTTTGGTCTTTAACCTAATAAAATATAATATTTTTTCATTTCTCTCTCCCCAACACCAAACTGATCAACACCAATAACATTTAACAACATTTATCAAACATCAAAAATATCATATCTCACCTACATCATCTATACCCCACCTACGTTTATATCTCATGATATTGTTATGGATAAGTATATAATCAATTATTAGTGGCATAATTAATCGTTATTAATTAAGTTAGTGACATATTAATTGTTTATTAATTAAGTTTTATAATTAGCTAATACATATTTAATAAAATAATACTTAAAAAATTAAGGGAAATTCTCTTTGGTAGCATTATACTTTTGCAAATTCTCATTGGTAACAAAAAAAAATTTCACTTTCTCTAAAATAGCATTAATAATCTAAATGTTCTCTTGTCTAACATTATTTAAGTAATTTTAACCTAATTAGAATTAAGCATGATTAACTCATTTCCCTCTAAAGCATCATTATTCGCCTTCCCTTCAGAAATTCTAGGTTATTAAAACAACAACCCCTTAAATTTAATTCCTCATTTCTCCTTATCTTGTTCGTGTTTTCCTCTCACCCTCTTCATCTCCCTACGATCAATCTACTTTTTTTCCATGTGTTTCTTTTTTGTTCAATTTAGTTCGATTCTAATCTTCTCTAATCGGGTTGATCTGTCCAAATTCAATTTCTACATTGAATTCCATTTTCGGGTCAATATTTTTTGGTAAAATTATGAAACTTTTTCTTGATTCTTATTAAAAGTTAAACCTCAAATTAGCACCGAATGAAGTTAAATTGTGATTGTTAAAGCTCAATTTCGCAAAAAAAGTCTTGATATATCTGCAAATGGAGGAAATTATTCGACAAAGAAACCTACAACATGGAAGGATTAAACACAGTTAAACTACAAAAGTCATAAAGAAAAACTTGTTGTCGTATGAAATTTCAAACTAAGGTAGATGGAACCCAAAGTTGTAGTATCTCGATGCATGACCGATGCTTAATAACATTTGAAGATTGGATCATGCACTACTTAAACAAATGAAATTAAGCAACTCTAGCATGAGAACTATGAAAATTGAAAAACGTTTTATCTAGAGATTCCTTATTACTCCAATCCCACCTCCTTGAATAACCAGATACTATAAGGAAAGCAGAGAAACCCGATGACTTGATGCAGGGGAAAAGAAACGAAGTCCACCGGTGTGGTGCTGCAGAGGAGATTAAATGGATATTTTTTGTGCTAAAGGAGGGACCTTGCGAAAGTTGAAACTTATCAGTTTCATCCACCGTACGAGACCTTTCAAACGGGTCGGGTCGGATCAGTGTCGGTCAATTTCGGGTTCGGGTTATATCAGGTCGGTCACTTTCGGGTTCGTGTTGACAAATACTTGTTCAGGACCCAGAGTGTTCGGGTTCAGGTTGACCCAACGAGTTTTGTATTTAGTTAAGAATAATTATGTTTTAGTTTTAGTTATAATTATGAAATAATGGTCTTCTTAGTGGAATTGCTGGACTGATTTTCTATGTTTTAGTTATGAATTTTTAAGTTTTAGTCACGATTTTTTTGGTTTTAGTTAAGGTTTTTTGAGTTTTAGTTACGTACTTTTGACTTTCCATTCACGGCTTTAATTATGATTTTCCGAGTTTTAGTTATGATTTTACCATTTTAAGTTACGGAGTACGATTTTCTTGGTTTTAGTTAAGATATTTCGAGTTTTAGTTATGTATTTTTGAGTTTCAGATAACGAATTTCAGAGTTTTAGTTAAGATACAAAATTTTAAGCAATTGAATCAATTAGTTAAAAAATGAAACAAATAAGTTAAGCTTCGGAACCAATTAGTTAAACAATGTAATAAATTAGTTAAGTAATGTAACATATTAGTTAAACCATGCAACTAATTAGTAAAGCACTGAAACCAATTAGTGAAGCACTGGAAGCAATTAGTTATGCACTAGATTTAATTAAGTTAACCACTGGAACTAATTAGTTAAGTTTGAGATTCAATTAGTTAAGCAACGAAACTAATTAGTTAAGCAACGAAACTAATTAGTGAAGCACTGAAACCAATTAGTTAAGCAATGAACCAATTAGTTAAGCACTGAAACCAATTAGTTAAACAATGAAATCAATTAGTTAAGCATTGCAACTAATTAGTTAAGATTTTATGAGTTTTAGTTAATAATAAGTTTGTTTAAAATTAATAACTATTCGACTCATAAGTTTAACTATTTGTTTTTATACCTTAACTATTTTGTTATTCAATTAGTTTTGATTTTATTACTTTTAGTTATGTTTTACACTAGTTTAGTTAGTACCCAAAAAAAATTAAAAATTTTAATTTCGAAAAAAAAAATTCGAATCGAAAAAAAAATTTAAGCCTGAAATCCAATTAGTTAAGCCTGAAATTCAATTAGTTAAGCTTGAAGTCCAATTAGTTAAGCCTAAAGTCCAATTAGTTAAGCCTGAAAAAAAAATTCAAAAACATTTTTCGAAAAAAAAAATTTCAATTTTTTTTTTTTTTTAAAATTACATGCTGATGCGCCAACGGGGCTGCCAACAAGACGGTCTTTCCTGTGAGGCGGTCTCACACAAAGGTTTCTCAAACTCGCTGTTTACTATTAACTAGTTTTTGAGCCCATTCGACGAACGGGCTGGTTATATGTTGGTCGGGTAATGGAATTTAGAAGTTATGTTGTTCTTAAGTAGGTATTAGAAGGTGTTTAAACCAAATGACAATAATTAAAACTTTAAAATAAGAAGTCTTGTCTTTTTAATCATTACATTTTTCTGCTTATGTTCATCTTCCCTGAAAAAATAGATCCACTTTAAATCACTTATTACCACCAATAACATATCATTTCTACAAAGACCAAACAAATTTGCAGCTGTTGCAGTTTACGACTATACTCATGTTATCCAATTAAGGGAAAGACTTAACAAAGTCTAACTATTGAACTATACTGACAAAACTTTTCTTATGGGAGAACTAAAACTAATTGTAAGTTCCCTTAACAACAAAAATAGACAAATAAAACCCACCTAAAAGTCTCAAAATGTCGATGACGATTTATCCACCTTTAATCATTTGCATGGAAACCATACATTGTAAGATTATCCTTTTCTGCAAAATGAATTGCAACTAATTAAGCAAGAAAATTAAACAATATACTTCCAATGTGCTTAAGAAAAATCAAGAACAACGTGCTTAGAGAGAGATAGAGGGGGGAGGGGGGTGGTATTACAACTTGAATTGCATGCATAAAAATAAACAATAGAAATGTTGAATTAAAGCACCCTATAATCTCCTACCGTTTCAAAACGGATCAGTCAAAAAGTCTATTAGTGAGGTTAAATTTTGAATTAATGCTACACGAGAAGGGGAGAAGATATGGGGATTGAATTAAATTGACATTGAAAATAATTAAGCTTGGAGAGTTAATGGGAAGGTGAAGTAGGAGACGGTAGTTTAGGCATAATTAAGTTGAGTATCGATCCTAATTTTTGGTAATCCCTCCGCCTGTTTTTGTAGTCCTGATTCTATTTTAAGCGTCCCAAAATTATAATCATGTTTTTATTTCTGGCCATTAAGTTTTCCACTTTTTCATGTACTATATTAATTAAAAATGCACTGAAAAGCCAACACAACTTCTCCATGTACTATATTCCTTTATCCATGTATTATATTTCACTTTCTCATACAAATCAATTATCAATGTACTATATTATAAATTTCTGTGTACTATATTACACTTTTCTTAAAACCCGTATTTTTAGTCAAATAATACTATAAATATGGGATCGATGCAGTACAATTCTAGTAAATTAAAGAGACGAAGATTAGTAGTATACTACGTAATAACTAATGACAATAAAGTAGAATATTGAATGACCATGTCATCAAAATAGTATTGCTTAGGTGTCATTGAAATGGTGATGGTTATGCTTTTTAAATACTAGGTATTGATTATAGGTAATTCTTTAATTTTTAAAATAATGTTTACAACCTACTAGCAAGTTACAAACTCGGTGTTTGACTCTGTTGAACATCAATAGTAGATACCTCACTTACGCAATGATGTGTGGGCGGCTTTCCGCCACTCAATCCCTCTATCATTCGCTACCAAGGAGTACCAATTGCTGCTTACTAAACTACTTCAGCAACACTCGTTTCAATTTTTTGTTTCCACCATACAATCGTCCCTTTTTTAACACAATCACCCCCTCTTTTCAAACTAAACTGCTTGTATTTGTTTATTTTAGCACTACTTAATCACCCTTACAAATTTTCCACATTTTCTCATCTGGGTTCTTGCTAAATAATTGTTTTTATCAACTTTATGAGGTGGGATTTTGGTAAAATTTTGAAGTTTCATTGATTTAATTCTCTGGGTATTGCTAAAATATGATGTCAATGAGTTACCAAAATGTGGATTTCGGTCGAATGAGATTTGATTTAATTGCGTGTAGTTGTTCGTCTAATGCTTCATTTGATCGTTTGTTTGCAAAGGGTAGTAATGTAAAGGGTGATGGTAGCAGGAAGAACTTGAGAAAACGTTATGGAGCGCGAAAATTGTTTTGTTTTCGCTCTGGTATCCCCAAATGTAAGGTGTACTCAACCAAGACACCTGAAACTTTACTTAATGGTATGTTCATTCGTTGTTTTATTTAATGTTTGTTGATTTCAAGTATGAATGTCTGATTAATGGTTTACTTTATTTGGTTGTGAATTTGGGTGTCTAATAGGGATTAGTGAAGGTACTTTACCTGTTTTGAATGTGAGGAACGAGTCTAATGACCCAATTTCAATTGCTGAGCTTTTCGAAGTTGTTGCTGATGATCTCCTGACTCTGAACAAGAATTTGCAAGCTGTAAGTATTGTTCTGTCTATTCCAATTCTTGTTATAATAAGGTGCTTTCTTTGTTTCGTAGTGTTTATCTTGCTTAGAATTGGATTGCGTTTATGAAATGGCTATTGTGTGGAAGATACCAAGATGATATCAACTATTAGTAAGCCTGGAATTGAATTGGTTTTTCCTGGGTCGATGTATGAGCGGTTACTTGGGATAGATTATAGATTTGTTGGCAACCATTTCATGGTTATAAGAATTCAGAACTTCAAAAGGAAAATGATTCGAGTATGTTTCTGAAAAATGACTGTGCAAAGAAGCTAGATTGTGTATGTTTGGTTGAAGAATTGTTATCTAAGCAGACAATAAACTCGGAACTTGTCAGATTGTAAAGTGAGGCTACGATGAGGATGTATATACTTTGTTCAATACTATCACGGAGTTATATTCAAAGTTGTTCAACAATACAATACAATTGAGCTTGAAAAACTTAGTGTTCCTAATACAATTGTGCTCCTGATACGCTCTTCAGTTTTAGTAAGCTTGAACAACTTAGTGATCCTAATACAATTCTGGACCACAAATAGAAATAAATGAAATAAAATAAAGGAACTAAACATTGTAGGTTCAACGTAATACCGATTTCTTTTCATAATGGAATTTGTACTAAGTTGTCAATTGAGTTGCAAAGGCACACCATTTTGAGGGCACTCAATTGTAGAAATTGAAGTATTTGGTTCAAATTCTTCCCTTTCTTATAGCACTTGTAGCTTATCTATTCATGAATCTAGGGACACTATTAGGCGTTATCTATCATTATTTTTTTCTCACTAAACCTAGTACAACTTTGATGTTCAGTGCGATGTTTCTGATTTCTCCCTCTGCTGGTAAACACTGAGCATATTGGACATTGGTGAATAGGAATTGTCTATCACCTATTTAATCCCTGTTGACACTAAGGCTTGTGGTTTTCTAAAAAAGTTTAAGCTTAATTAATGGCGATGGCTTTGTTGGTCTTAATTTTTGGATGATAAAAGGCATGTATAGGCACATAGAATTGTTTTGCTTAACTTCTGGTGAAATTTATGAGAAAAATAGTGAACATAATTCGATTTTGGTGAATGACAATGGTAATATTTGGAATTCTCCCTGCTTTGAAGATTGGAGACAGTTTATGTAGTTATGTTTGTATATGAGATTATTGTTCTTTTATTTTTATTTTTTTATTTGGGGTGGGAGGGGTGGGAGAGAGAATTTCAGTACCAAAACAGGGGAAAGCGATCCAAGTTGTTTGTACAGAGTGGATATACATCGGCACATAGAACATGGCATTGAGGAAGGAGTAGTTGGCTCTGTGAATATCCTTTGAAGAACAATTCTCCAATCCCATGTTGTTTGGACAACTGATGATATGTTTCATCTGTATGCTTTTGAGTTTTTAATTCATGCTATAGCAGTGTTATCAACCACCACAAAATGTTCATCACAATGCACCTCAAAGTAGAACTCTTGTGAGATTTAAGGTTCCTCTTCTCACATTGCACTTATTTCTGAGCTTCGCATCAACATGACCATGCAGAGTTGTAATTTTCTAGTTCATTAGACTGGTGCTGGTTGGTGGACCTCCTTTGGGAACTGAGACTCTTCCTAAGAAGTTCTAAGTTTAGGTATACAGGTAACATCTGTTATGCATCTGATCCGGAAATTAGGACTTTAACCATGTAGCAGGTTCACCTTATCTTCTTAGAGAGTGAGTGAGATGTGTAGCTACTCTCCTTGGTTCATTTTTCTTCATCCAGAATTGGGAATTGTGATTTAGGTTTGTGAAACTGAATTTTCTGAGATCTGTGGGTATCTCTCTTCTCCTTGTGGTTGTGCCTTAAATAGCAATATCTTTGATCATATTGGATGTATGTGGGGTCATATTTGTCTATATTATATACATGTTACCCATGTTTTGGTAGAATATTAAAGCTGTACCTAATGTTGGTTAGCTGTAGATTGTTGGTGCAGAAAACCCACTGCTGATGTCGGCTGCAGAGCAGATTTTTAGTGCTGGGGGAAAGAGGATGAGACCAGCTTTAGTTTTTCTTGTCTCAAGAGCAACAGCGCAATTAGCTGGATTAAAGTATGTTAATACTGTCGTATGTTTGATCCCTTCAGAATATGATTCTTAATCTCTTCACTTATAATGTATCAATAATTTTCCAGGGAACTTACAATAAAGCATCGGCGTTTGGGAGAAATCATTGAGATGATACACACTGCAAGTTTGATACATGATGATGTCATAGACGAGAGTAACTTGAGGAGAGGTAGGGTTTGTATTTATATAATGATTCTTTGGTGCCAGAGGATTTTAGATGCTTGAGACATTACCTGTATAGCTTTATTAATTGATGTAATGGTGTTAATATATGATACTTTCATGTTGACAATTATTTAATTTAGATATGTGTTTTCTTTATAAATCGATCTTTGCCTGGCTGGATTGCTGTTTTGTTGCTATAATCTTGTTTGAGGCTGTGGTGTTTGTAATTCTTGTTTTGATTATGCGCATATATTTGTTGGTGACCTTTATAAACCAGAAAGTTACCGTCTCCTGTTCCATATTGCAGAACACCAAAAGTCATAATCATTTGTTGATTGTAACGCGTTTCTTCAAATATGACTAGCCTTGGGCCTATACATGAATTATTAGTTTACAGAAGCCTTTTCATGAATCTAGGCTATTTTATAATTTGTGTTTCATTCTGTTCCCCTGTCCTTTTCTGCTTGACTACAGTTTGCATAATTCTATGTTTAAGGGGGGCATAATTATAGGTTATAGATTAATGCCACTGAACATAGTTACTTCACTAGGAAGAAGAATAACAGAAGGAGCAATGTCTTATTGTCTACTAGTTCTTATTTCAAAATTTAGCATATCAAGTGTTGATCATAAGGGGTGAAAGGGAATGTGCAAAGAATGTTTCCCTGAATTACAATTTTTGTGTACTGGCACTTAATCATTATTTTTTCTTGAGCTTAGTCTTTTGAAGGCTAGGGCTAACAGCCTAACAATGCCTTTTCAGGCAAGGAAACTGTTCATCAACGTTATGGCACAAGGGTGGCGGTACTAGCTGGGGACTTCATGTTCGCACAATCATCATGGTATCTTGCAAATCTTGAAAACTTGGAAGTAATAAAGCTTATCAGTCAGGTATATCTTACTTCGTATTTCATTGCAATAGTAATATACTACATAGCATCTATTGAGCCCGAATGACATCACCCATGAATCGCACAGTCATAGGACATGTTATATACATTTCTTGTGGAAACGAATAAGTCATGAGGAATTAAACTTAATTTTTGTGGTGCGATGCCAGGTTATTAAAGATTTTGCGAGTGGGGAAATAAAGCAGGCATCTAGTCTATTCGACTGTGATGTACAATTGGAGGACTACTTGATAAAGAGCTACTATAAAACAGCCTCGTTGCTTGCTGCTAGTACAAAAGGAGCAGCCATATTCAGTGAGGTTGACCGCAGTGTTTGTGAAAATATGTATGAGTACGGCAGGAATCTTGGTCTATCTTTTCAGATTGTAGACGACATATTGGATTTTACGCAGTCTGCTGAGCAGCTAGGAAAGCCAGCAGGTGCGGATTTAGCAAAAGGAAATCTGACTGCTCCTGTAATTTTTGCTCTGGAAAAAGAAGCAAAATTGAGAGATATTATCGAGTCTGAATTCTCTGAACCTGGTTCACTAGATGAAGCCATCAGACTCGTAAAGAGTTGTGGTGGTATTGAGAGGGCTCAAGAATTAGCACAAGAAAAAGCTCATATTGCTCTCCACAGCCTTCAATGCCTTCCTGATAGTGCATTTCGACTAGCTCTCGAGAGAATGGTCTTATATAACCTTCAAAGGATCGACTAAACATCAAATATCTGCTACATTTTTATTATATTATATTGTGAGCATATGCTTAAAGAAGCAAGGGATCAAAGGAGGTGGAAGACTTGATCTCTATGTTTTCATTACCACCAATGGGAAATGGGTAATAAGGTGATCAGAAATTGGTGGCTGTATATTCAATTATTCATATACAAGGCTTTTCGAGCTCGATTCTTAGGGTAGCTGTACACTTACATGGTTAAATGATTCATAGAATTTGATGGAAGAAACTACATTGAAATGATCGATTGTTGTATACTGGTCTCTTTACATTAATAATTTTTTACCTTTAGCCTTCATTTTATCTCCATATGCATGTCTGCCTTCATTATATCTCCATATATTGGTCAATATTACTATACTTATTCATATTTATGTGTGAGTTACTGTTACTATAGAATTAGGGAGTTACAATTCTATCGTACTACGTTACCTACCTACTTACCTAGTATTAGAGTTTACATTATAGTATATTTCCTTAATATGTTTTCTACTGAGTTTACGAAACAATATACTATATATAGTTGAGAAGAGTATGAGTTGAGACTTTTTTGACATGGTATCATGAGCCAAGATTAGGGTTCCTGATTTTTTTTCTGCAAAATAAAATATAGAGAACAACGAGCTTTCATAATTGTTTCTAGCACATTAATTCATCATTGTCAAGCAGACCCACACAACGGGTAAGGATGAGATAATCCGGATGTGGTAATTACATCGGATCGAGCGATAATCCGGGTGTGTTAATTACACCGGTGAAATTACGAGGCGCCAGCAATTATGATGAGTGGGCTAAGGCCGTGAGCATTCTTTAATTTCAAAGTAGAAGTTCGGTTTTGTTGATGGTTTCATTGCCGAACCTACCACTGACGCAAAGAAGATGAAGCATTGGGTAGTTGTACACTCGATGCTAGTATCATGGATTACGAATACGCCGGAGAACTTCGTAGCCAGATTGATGACTTCGATTATGCCAATGAGTTATGGATGCATCTAAAAACGAGATTTTGTGTTGTAAGTGGCACAAGAATCTGCCACCTTAAGACCTCCCTAGGTGAGTACAAACAGGCTGTGAGTGAATCGGTAACAAAATACTTTGGTCGTCTATCAAAAATCTGGAAGGAGTATGTGCAATATGCAAGGGTTCCGGAGTGTTCTTGTGGGGTGTGTAAGTGCAACATTACAAGTCAAGTAGGTGAGATTCGAGATTACTTGCATTATTTCTTGATTGGGCTGGATGGATACTACGGAACAATCCGGGATCAATTATTGGCGCAAGACCCTCTGCCTACTGTGGATGTTGCCTATCAAACGGTAATCAATACTGAGAGACGCAGATAGAATTGAAAGAAGCACATGGGCAACCAGTACGTCATGGCATTTAAGGTTGATGTCCAACCAAAATCAAGGTATGAAGATAAGGGTGACTTATTTTGTGATCATCACTAGTAGAAAAAATCTCAAGTGCTTGGGGGAAAATGCCCTCAAGTGCTTGTGATTATGCCCCATCACTTGGAGGTGAAACACTTTATAATATTTCATGACTTGGGGTTTATGGAAAACCCCAAGCACTTGACATATATGTTTAGCGCTTGGGGTTTAAGGAAAACCTCAAGCACTTGATATTAACAATTTTAAAAATAAAAATCTGCTAGCACTGTAATATCAAGTGCTTGGGGTATTAAAAAAATATTAAAAAAAAAATACCCCAAGCACTTGATATTAAATATTATTTTTTGGTAAATTTTGCCAGGCTCGTACCACTATAGCACAATATGTTGTAGCTAGAAACCTGCACCTACACCAAACAACCTCATTCAACCACAACATATGTACTATACACCAATAGGCATGCTCCTTGCTCATCCATACACCATTCAATAACACAAGTACAAAAAAAAAAAATCAAAACAAATTCTATATAAATTGATTAATAGATAAAGGTAGCTAACTTCTGTATAAAAAGATTCATTATAATGCTAAAAGCCAGATCAATCAAAGACATTCATTAGTAATGAATCATGGCAACTTGTCTCAAAAACTTTTAATTTCATCAATCGTGAAGGAATGTTCCTTGGTTAATCAGTTAAAAAAATTAAAAAGTCAACTAGTCAAAGTATCTCTCCTCCATAACTAATCGTTATATATCAGTTTGATAGACATCCTCTATTTTTCCGCATTTATTACATGTAGATACACTTCTCATATACCAAAGGAAGCTACTACATAATCCTGAACATACAACTTCCCTCCGAATAAAAGAAAGGAGTAAATCAACTAAAATTACTACTACATAAATAGATGATACGATGGCATACAAAGACCAGAAGCTGACCTAAGGTGGTTTTTCCTAGTTGCCCTGATAATAGTTCACTGTTGCGGAAGTAAACAAAACCATCACTTAGACACATGGTTTCCTCCCTGCAAGAGATCGTCCTGTCTTCAGGTTTGCAATACATCTTTTCATACATGAGCTCCTTATTATCTGCCTGCAAATAAGAACAAGGTTTATTACCATACGAACATGACAAGTATAAAAAAAATTGTACACCAAGGCTAGTCCTCCACCAATTGAAACACTTAAAAGGTAAAAATCAAGACGAAAAATGTTAGTTGATTGACAAAATATTCTAATTATGCTGAGTTAGAGCCCTTGAATCATACATAAAGTGATCAAGATTTTGAAATGACATTACAGCCTTTCGGTTCCACAAAATACAGGTCTTATTTTCCAATAAACAACACAATCTAATAGTAACAAGAGGAGAGAAATATCCAATCAGTTTCTTTTTTTTTTGAAAGAAAGCCTAGCAGGCCCACGAATTTTCATTGATAGAAGAATCAGACATTAACAAAGTACCAATACAAGTTGGGTAATCATCTTCCCAAATCTGTCTACCTAACTTCCATGGCATATAGTGAGCTAGCTCATGAGCTACTCTATTTCCTTCTCTCTTGATAAAACTCCAAGAAACTACCTCTAACATAGAACTAAAATAAACAATGTCATGACATATAGTGAGCTAGACTGAAAAGCATGATTGATCATTAGAATGAGCTAATTATCCAGGTGTGTCTTTTCATCCTGTGTAATTGGATCTGTTCTGATTACTTTTAGGAGCACATGATACAAGCCCTATGATGTCTACAAGAAAATTACCCTTATAGTCTATCATATAAGATAGGTCTAGGTCTTTCAAAAAAAAATGATAAACAATAGGACTATGATAACATTTGTCGCTAACAGGTCAAAATTTTCTTCACCCTCACAGTCTTCTCCACTCGGGGAATATTATCTAGTGTTCCTACTGTTGGAAGGGATTTATGAGGTCGATGTCTCTGTAATGATGATCTTATATCCCAACCTGCTCAATCAATTTCTTCATCTTACTGGGTGATGGATGCAAACTAGTTCTCTCTTGAGAAAAATAGATAACTAGAAGTCAATGGAATTTTCACCCCTCAGAACCTCCCATCCCTAAAATATTCTTGGGCTCAACGCTTTTTCTTACCATGCATCTGTTTGAACTCGCCGGGGACGGAGGTGGGTTTGCACATCTTATTCCGTTCTCCGGCGGGGTGAGTTAGCTTTGTAGTAATCTTCCTTTCTAGTATTTAAATCGCCATGTTTACTTTGGTTGAAGGCTTTTGGTCTAATTCCATTTAAGGGGCAAAGAGTAAGGTTTGAAGTTTGTCATAATCCTTTAGTTTATAGACTTTTTAGATTTGTGTAGCTGTTGGGAGTTTGGTTTTTTTGGTTAGTCCGTGAAGTTATTTTTTTTGAGTCTTTTGGTTTATCTTGTGTCTTCATGATGTGCTCTGTGGAAGTCTATAAGAGGCTTAGGGAAGAGATCAGTAAGCTACTTAAGGAAGGGGACAATCTGACGGAGGAAGATGAATTTATGATTGAGCTTCTTGCTAACTAAAAAAAAAATCCAAGAGGCGTTCTGGACCTAGCATTGGATATGAAGGAGGAAGGAAACCTATTCCTTTTAAAAAAAAGATTATTACTGATGTCTTGGAGAAGTATGGATATGAGGGCATCATCCTTGGTTGCTTTGTATTTGAAGAGGAGGAGCATATAAACTATTTTTATAACATGTCTATTTGCATCCTACTAAAATCAGTTGTTTGGTTTAGTAGGAAAAAGGAATATGAACAAGTTGGTCTTATTTGCTCCGTAATATTGGAATTCGATCCGAATAACTTCAAATCTTTATACATGATGGCCACGGCGGCTGAAGAATTGGATAGCAGGGACTTTGCTTATTTGGACTTATTATTGGCTTCTAAAGTTGATCCATCTAACCGTGAAAATAGTTGGGAAACTTAAGGAAATTAAGAGATCTCATGGTAAAGAAGGGAAAGGTATTTGACCATGCCCATGGCTATGTCCAATTAGGTCTAGGGCTTGATCTATCTCACTCACATAAAAAATTAAGAGAAGTGTAGTTGAGGATTATAATAATGGACAGGACCAGACTCCGCAAAAGGGTCCATAAACGATGAAAGTGAAAGAAAGGCTATTTATGATTCTGATAAGAATAATGACTGAAGAGTGCAGAGTACAAATGTGAAAGATTGAAGATTGTAGGATTGTGCAAGTCAGGCCCGGCTTTGGGGCGGTCCAACCGGACCTACAGCATCGGGCCACAGAATTTTGGGGCCCAAAAGAAATTTTTCTAGTTGAACCTCAATAATGTTATATCTGATATATTTTCAATTGCTTAGTTAAAACGATAGATGCACTTTTCCTAGTTGGTAGGGAGGTATGTATCTGGGATATGACACCCGAGTTCGATTCCCGCCCATGTAGTTTTCCTTTTTTTTTGGTATTATTAAAAGCATCACCCATTTTATGTCTATCAAACATTTCAATTCATTTTTTTAAAACCAACCCACATAAAATATTACATCTAACATTAATTTGGCTCTATATTTTATTTATACACAAAACAATATTAATACTATAGTAATTATGCATTTTACCTTAAATAATTGTCCTCAAAATTTTATAGGGCCTAATATTTTAATTTAGCACAGGGCCTCCAAATTTCAGGAGACGACCCTGGTGCAAGTGTTATTGAAGACAATCAAATGAGTGAGGATATGGAAGTGGTAGAAAATGAGATGATGGATGATTGTGAGAGTGTCACCAATTTTGAAAGACCATATATTGCAGAGCCTAAGTATCGGCTTGCTAACCGAAGAAGGTCGGGCTCCTATCTTACCATTTCACAAAGGATTATGTGTTGCTAAGGCAAGGAAAATCAGTTCAATATTACAACTATGGGTTTGAGTAGACTTGATCAACATGAGCCCGACCAGAATTTTTGCGGGTTTGGGCCGAATTTTCCGGCCTGAAAGTTTAAATCTTTTTGACGGGTTTGGGTAACGTAAAACTACACTTTTTAGTTATAAATTTATCCCGGCCCAAAAATGGCCTGAAAAGCCCGGTATTTTAGGCCCGAAATAGCGGGTTTGGGCATAATTTTTTTGCCCGAATCTTGTCCCGGCCCGGCCCGTCATAGCGGCCTAAATTTTTATGCCTCGGCCCAGCCCGACCCGCAATTTGATCAGGTCTAGGTTTGAGTTTCCTATGACCATCAGAGTTGTTACTAGATCAAGGACCCAGTCTGTGAGCCCAAGTGAAAGTCATGGGAGGAACTTGTCAGATTCTACCCTGTCATCCATGGTGGATACCATACACTATACAAAGTCAGTGGAACAAGGCAAGGAGGATAAATTGGAGATAGAGACTGGGTTACCTGAACACAAGGAGAGTGAAGATCATAGTGAAGCTTTGACCAGCGTTTCTAATATGACCATTGATAGTCAAGTTTAAGTTGGGTGTTTGTGCAGATTGTCTTCAAACGACAACGAAATTCACAAGGTTTCTTCTTGTAGGGGTTTACAGTTAAATACATAACATGATAGCGAAATAACCCAAAAGCCAGGAAGCATGTATAAAGTACAGATTAAGCATAACTTACGTTTGTAGCGTATTTCCCCTTGGTTCAACGAACACGAACAAGAAATCAAAATGTCGTTCTTCTACTTGGTTCACCGACACGTTCAGATCCGTCTTGAGATTGATGGATTAGACCTCCTTTCAGATATTTTTTTCTTTTTGGAAATAACACACTTTGGAGGCAAAGCTTTACTTTTCCTCTAGGGTTGTGTGTACAATCTGAATTGTGTGTTGTAAAAAATATATTTTTAGGTTATTAAAATAACCTAAACATAAGATAAGCCAACCGACCAAGGCCTAAGGCCATTTGCCGGCCAGCAAGCCCACGAAGGGCATAAGGCGCGCACAACGAGCTAGGCCGCGGGCCGCGGGCCGCGAGCTGCTGCGCTTGCCTGTTCCGCGCACTCCACACAGCAGCGAGGCTTATGGGCCAGCGCTGCGTTGCCATGCGCGTTGCGCCCATGGGCCTTGCGCTTGTGCGCTCCGGCTCGTGGGTTGCTTTCGTGTTGCGATTAAATTATCGTTTCGTACTTGACGATCTAATGTCGTACGATACGATTATTCGTCTCGCCTAGCTTACAAATATACGCAATATGATATACTCCCTCCGTCCCTTAATACTCGCACCGCTTTCTTTTTTGGGCCGTCCCTTAATACTTGCACCGCTTCTATAAATGGAAATATTTACAATATTATATTATTTCTCACATTTACCTACTAACCCACTTACACCCCTACTCCCTACAAAAAATAATTTAAAAATTTACACCCCCACTCACCACTACCCACCCCTTACACATTTTCCACTAACTATATTAAAAAAAACTCCCACTATCAACTAACACTCATTAAATAAATAAGTCAATTCAAGTGTCTTAAACTCCGCACTAGTCAAACCGGTGCGAGTATTAAGGGACGGAGGGAGTAGGATTTCACGATCCAATGTTTAATCGTATAATTATGTTTTCCAAACTAATTTCCCAAAAACCCATTAAATGAATTTCCGATTCATTTAATCTGGTGATCTGTTACATGCCAATGGTGTGACCTTATAGGTTCAGTCAAGAGTAAGCTGTGAGCCTAATAAGGATTAGAACTCACTAATCGGAAGCATTGCCCCACCCAGCTGTTTCGATCACTTGATCTCGATGAATTAATTATTCGTAATTAATCTGAACTTTGGTATTAGACCAATGCACCCTTGGGTGAAGGACATATTTCCTTCACTTCTCATGCTGGTGAAAGGACAACCTTAGCTAAAAGTCGAGGCAAGGAACTAGAGGAGTGCATGTGGCGAAGCTGGAAAAGAGCTCATCCCATTCTTGTGTTGATGGTGTGTGCAGGTTCAGTGTAGGAATGAAGAGAAAGCGTGTTGGCCCTCCTCATAGTATAGTGCATCGTCCGTGGAAGAAGTCTCATTTTATGTTGTAGTGTAGAGTCTTGTTCATTGAGTTGTTTTGGTAGGGTTGGTTGTGTCGCCCATGGATCGGCTATATGCTGATAGTAATGGGTGTTTTTCTCTTTCTTTTGTTGCATGTTTGTAATTCCTGCCAAAAAAAAAACTTGAAGTCAATGAAAACTATGACACTCAAGATCATGTAGACAAGACCATTACAATTCTGGAAGTAACCATCACTCATACTTTGAAGAGGAAAAAAAGAGGAGCTTTAGGAGCCATGTTATACCATTGTTTCTATGAAATGTTTCAAAAATCCTTGACATAAAAATTCCATTCACTTAGGTAACTTTAGCCATGCTTTGACTTCTTAAATCCTATTGTAGAAAAAAATAATCAATGAGGCAGAGGGGGAAATTACGTGTTACCTCCAACCAATTGTAATGTGAATTAGCTATGTTAATTTAGGTCCTAACATATACAGTGTGCTAATCTTGAATGGTTACAGACCCAAGGAAGACTCCACATGGCACAGGCACATTCCACGTCTCCTACAACTAACATGGCGTTACTAAGGAAGTACAGAGTAGTTTTGAGAATAGTAAAGAACCTTTACTATCTTGAAGAGGACTATATTTATTAACCTACATAAGAACACCAACATAAGGCTACTATAGTAGAGATGATGGGTATACATACCACTGAATCCTAACCATCTGCAAGAAGACAGTGGAAGTCGTCAGAGAAAATGACAGAATCCACGTCTAATAAGTTGTCCCCTGCAAGATCAAGAAGAGAATCAGGATGTTTTAATGATTGCCAATTTTATATAATTATGGGAGGAGGATAGACAACTTAAACTAAACAAATCCATATGTTTATTGCGCCTATAATATTACAATATCATTTCAGAGATTACAGTCTGAAAAAAGGCACTGCATCTTTATATAATTAAGGATTTCATTGTTACAAAACCTAATTCAAAAGGTCTTGCGCGCACAAGGTGTACAATAAATCTATTGTACACCAATATAACTTTAACCAGTTTTTTGTAACTTTAACATAGTTATAATTAACTTTTATATTATTATAAAAAAAGTTGATAGATAAACCTTTTAAAGGATTAAATGATTAATTTTATACATTATTAGTCATTTTGAAGAAATAAAATGAAAACTTTTATCACTAAAAAATACATAACTTTTACATATATAAGGGTTACTTTTAAGCATTTTGAGTTAACTTTTACTCCGTTATTGTACACATAAATAAGAATTTTTATTCCTAATTTTACCAAAGAAAACACATTCTTTGGTAAAATTCATTCGACAGAAGTTCATCAAGTGACAATGATTTACAACAAGAATTCTTTACTCTCTTTATTTTGTTAATTAACAAGCTAAAATTCTTTAATATACTAAACTGAGGTTATTCATTGCTCTTTATTATTTTGTCAATGAAGTAATGAGCTAAATTAAGGAGTATTACAATTAGATAATGACAAATATTCATAATCCCTAGGTTATTAGTTGGATAAATAGTATGAAAAACAAAATTAATTAGCACACTAACCTAGGAATTGATGGCAGCGGTGGGGCAGTCGGCGTTCAACGACGGTCTGACGGCGGTCGGTAGAGACAGTGGTTCAGATATGTGTTCGGAAGACATGGAAGAAATGGGGGTCGGAAGAGACATGTGGTTGAAAGGAGGTCGGAAGAGACGGTTCTGCGTGCGTGCTTCGTTGGTGTTTCAAATTGGGCTTGTTAACTGTCATTGACTAGTTAGTAAAGCTGCATGTACTGAAAATTTTTACAAGCCCTTCTTGTGGGCATTACATTATCATTCTAGACTACCGGAATACCATCACTAGAGATTTCCTAACAGCAGAAGAAAAGCAGAAACAACAACATACAGAGCAGCAGTAGAAGCAATTACAACAAAAGGAAACAAAGAAGTAACACACAGAGCAACAGAAGCAAACATCAGAAGTAGAAGTAGAAAACAGCAGCAGAAACAATAGAAGAAGGTCAGAAGAAGTAGAAGACAACATCACACAGCAACACACAGAGCAGCAGCACACAAAGCAACAAGAGTAGCAGAAAAAACAATAACAACAAATAGAGTCCAATTTGAGTAAAATTGGTATGAAATATGATCATGAAACATAACAGATCAAATAATAAAGCAGGAATAAGATGTACGTAGAAGGTAGTTGCAAGACTGAAATTTAACAAACTGGTATGAAATTTACTGAAAAAGAGTAATCGACTGTCATATGAGTTGAACTCCTTCCCCAAAACCCAATGATTAAAGACAAAATAAAATAAAAAAATATAGATTAAAGGAACATAACAGATCAAATTAGATTTACATATTTATGCTCTTTCTGTAAATTAAAGGAACAGATTAATATAACATTAAAAAAATTGCAGAACATATCGGTTTGTTGAACTGGTGATAATTTGGTGATAATTAACAAAATTGCAGATAAAATTACAAAATTAACAAAATTCCTGAAATAACGTAGCGTTGTCTAGCGGGAGGCGAGCCGGAAAAGGCGGCGGTGCACGCGAGTCTTTGCCCAAGAGAATAGGCGATTGTGGGGTGGTGGATTCCAGCAGTAGGCGAGTCAGCGGTGAGAAGTAGGGGGAGAAACGCGCAGGAGAGGCGGGGGGGGGGGGGAACGGGGGGCAGATAAGGAAGCCACGACGCATTGGTGAAAAAAAGAAAAGAAAGGCGATTAGGGAACGGTGGTGGTGGGGAAGAAGCAGTGAAAAACGCGGGGAATGGAATTTTTTTGGAAGGGAGTGAAGTTTTTCTTTGGAAAATTAACCTAAGTTAACTAGTGAAAAGGGAGATCTAAGTGCTTGGGTTGAATCATAAACCAGTACTTGTAAAATTGGCAATCGAGTGCTTGGGTGAATATAAACCCCAAGCACTTGTGGAATTTTAACTCAAACTTTTTTAAGGTTCAATTAAGTGCTTGGGGTTTCTCTAAAACCCAAGTAATTGGCTTAAAGCACTTGAGGTAGGACATGAGAAGGCTACTTGCTATCAATTAGTTGACTTCCCAAAATGGTGGGATGACGGGAGGAAAGGAGGGAGAGGACCTGGTAGAGGGGGCGCACGAGGAAGAGGAGGACGATCTTGCAAAGGGCAGGGGCAACGTGCTCCTGTACGTGCCAACAAGGTAGGCGGACAACCTACATCCTCTGGAGTTCAAAGTGCGACGACAAAAAGTGATGTGCAAGGATTGGCAGGGGTGACTACGGATCATGTTCAACAAATAATTCATCTACTTACTCCAAACAAAACAAAATCAAAGCTAACAGGTAATACAGATAAGATTTGGATTGTTGATACAGGAGCCTCAAACCATATGATGGGTGATTTATCAATCATGAGAAGTATTAAAACGATTTCAAATTCTCCAGTTATTTAGCCAGACGGTTAATCGGTTAATTCAAATTAAGTTGGGTATGTCATATTAGTTTAGAAATTAATAATGTTTAATTTGTTCCTCGATTAACATGCAATTTAATTTCTATAACTCAGTTGAGTGACGAGTCTTCATGTACGTCCAATTTACTAATAAAATTTGTGTTATACAGGACAAGTCGACGAGGATGGTGATTGGCGTGGGTGAACGCAAGGATGGACTATATTTTTTTCGCGGCGTGCCACAAGTTCGTGTTCTGGCAGTTCGTGGAGATTGTGTGGTAGAGTTATGGAACCAACGTGTGGGGCACCCTTCGAAAAATATACTTAAGTTACTTTCGCCTGTGAGTAACTCTATTAGGAAAAATAATAAACCTTGTGATGTATGCCCACGTGCAAAACAATGTAGGGAGAGTTTTTCTTTTAGTTAGAATAAGGCTAGTCATATGTTCAAATTACTTCATATAGATTTGTGGGGGCCATATAAGACACCTTCGTCTTGTGGGTCGCGTTTATTTTAACCACTGTTGATGATTTTTCGAGAGGTATATGGATTTATTTATTACTTCGAATAAAACTAAGGTTGAATCAAAGTTTTTAAATTTTATTGCTACAGTTAAGCAACAATTCAATCAAGTTATTCGGGTAGTCCGGAGTGATAACGGAACAAAATTTAACTGTCTGCAGGACTCTTTTTTAAGAATGATATTTTTTTAGTCGTCACGTGTTGGTTGTAACACCCTAATAATTCCTTGCTTTTATAAAACTATTTTCCAACTCAAATGCAGGAATTACTAAAGCATTACCGCCACCGTGATAACGGTTAAGGCTAGTGCCAGAATTACGCAGCGGAAATAACTAACTTTCAAAATAATAAATAATAGTTAATAGCCTCTGCTACAAGTTGGAACCACAAAGGCCCAAACCAAAATCCAAGTTCAAACAATCCATTAACCAATAGTAGTAATAGTCTAGACTAATTATAAAAATAGAGTTTAAAACAATGCAAGTAAATGTTCTCTCAATATTCCCCATCCTGAAAGATAACTTGGCTTGCAAGTCACCTCTATGGAACTTTCTTATTGAAAATCTACTCCCCAACAACGCAAGTGCGATTGATGGATCATCATAGGGTCATTATGGCAAAGGCCATGACCAAAAGGCATAAAGCACGTAATCAGCAAAAAGGCGAGTACTACAAGTTAAAAAAATCTTATAACTAACATGCTTCATTCCAAAAAAATAATTGAAATCACATGCGAAAGGAAACTAATAAACAATTAATCATAAAGATAAGACTCGACTCAAGACACGACTCTTGACTTATAGATTAATTAGAATAAGCATCGAACGGGTCCTTGAAAAAGAAATGTCAGTGGAAGGGTGTTGGGAGCTGACAGGCTAAATCGCACTCCTATCAAAGATAAACCTAACGTTCACCAACTAAAAATATAGCAAGGGAAGCAGGGATCGTATCCACAGGGAAACAGGCGTTCTTTCTACTATTAAATTACTAATCTAGACTACTGGTAACAAGAGTTTGGATTGGTTTGTGTATTAAACTAAAGAAAATAATCAAATCGGAAAATAACAATATTAAACGAATCTAGGGCAGCGGTTCACCATAAATGCAGACCGAGATTGGACAACGAACAATGACAATCAATTAACAATCATAACTAGGAAAACATGCATCTCTCGAATCTTATGAATTCCTTAGGATAGAACAACTAGCGGGCTCTCGCTACGTACTAGAAATAATTCCTATCTAATAGCCACAGACCAAAAACATTAGATTTATACCTCTCGGCGCATAATCCAAGGTTAATCAAACTGAAATCAAAATAGTCCGGCCGAACAGAATTGACGAGCAATAATAATAAGCTATAGAAATTATAATCAATCAATCAATAATCAAGTCCACATATAATCCCAATCATGCATTCATGGATCCCCTAAACCCTAGAAATTAAACTACTCACTCATGATAATAAATAAAAAAGTAATTAGCATAATGGAAAACATGATTAAAGCGCGCAACAAAATAAATTAAGGTAGGAAATAATACCGAATTGAAGAACAAATAAAATAATAAAGCTTGGATCTTTACTTGAAATTAAAAACTAAGTATTTGAATAATTGGAGAGAAAACTAGAAATAAACTAAGTATTGAAAACTAGAATAATAGATGTCACTAAAAATATAAGGGGCTAGTATTTATAGTTTGCCCAAAATAGAGCCCAAAATCGGAAATAAAAACTCGCGAAATACGCTGGAGTTCGCCCGATCTGGCGATGTGCTCGATAGTCGGCCCGATCGGGCGGTTGCAAAATGCCCAGAACAGCGCTCAGAATGACCGCCCGATCCGGATGCGTGTTGAAACTGCACGATCCTCTATCTTCAAAACGTCATATCTCCTTCGTTATTCGTCGGAATTAGGCAAGTGACCACTTGTTGGAAAGCTATTGAAGTCTAGAATCCAACCCAATTAGAATTACATCATTTGGAGTTGTAGAACTTGAGTTATGCTTAAAATAGTGGACTATAGTCATTTTTGTACTTCCTTCGTTATTCGCTTTGCTTCAAAACTCTTCAAACTTAATGTTTGTGCTCTCGAAAGTACATAATATCTTGTATTGATTCAAATGAGTAGGAAATGCACAAAAATATGCTAATTCCTACAATGATGAACCTGAAACTACAAACACACTACAAGGAGCACATTAGTACTAAAAATCGCTCCGAAGAGCTCATTTGAGATCAAAAAGTACTAAGGGACGGGGGTAAAAACTCTATATAAAACACACATATCAGGAGCCCACCAAACACTAAAAGAAAAATAGTAACCCTATGTTAACTATGTTGACAGAATTCCATGCGCATATAAAAATCAATATCACGTCTTGTATCACCAAATAGAAGTAACTGCCCTCCGGTCTCATACTCCTCCCCATTGTTTATACTCAAGGTGCATACGTTTCAAGAGTTTTTGAAGTTTATTTGGTTTTACTTTACATTTATTAAAATTTTATTAAAATCCGACTCAAGACACAATCACATAAACAATTAATAAATGAACAACCAAACAATGCTTCTTTTAAAGATCCTTTAGTACTTGTGAACAACACACAATTGACTCCAATGAATTAATCCTTTGTTCCTTCTCAACATGGTTCTACATGTGAGTCCATGATATGCCTGTTAACATGTGGGTTGTGCACTAGGCACAAATGATTTTTAATTCAATTCACCTTGACAATGACTCTTTAATGTATACCATGCGTATGTGGTTTACTAAAGTTGTATACCCTACACATGTGGTTACTGAAGATGTATACCCTACACTGACATAGCACGTGTGGTTACTAAATAGTGCAACATGGCATGAACGACTTGGCTCATAAAATGCTAGACCTTACGTACAATAGCATAAATAACTTGCTTGCATGCGCATAAACCATATATGCATAAAATATACTTGGACAACATGCTTGCTATTAAATTCAACAAACACAATAATAAAACATGCTTGCTCACATACTCAAACATGGATCCAATAATCCAAGTAAATATGAATCACAACAACATTGACATAACATGTATTCACGTGATTAAATTGGGTTGCCCTAGACTTGTACGTACCTTGAGTACCTAAGTAATGGGGGCAACTTTGTGATTCAATCCACTAAATTAGAAGCCTTCTCCTATCATAAAATAAATAAAACTTAATTATTCTTCATGTTCATTAAACTTCCAACAACATTATTAAGTTTTAAATCGCTTGAATTGATTAGAAATTAATCGTTCTTAAGGACAATAATAATTCTAATTAATCGTATAAAACCCTAGCATGAAATTTAATTAATTTCGTGCATAAAACCCTTAAAATTTGACACTAAACGAATCTGAAAATTCTTATTGATTATCATAATTAAAATCAACATCTAATTATGCTAATCAATTAATCATCTGAGTTAATTAAAACCCTAACCCTAATTCATCATTAAAATCAATATAACTCATAAAAATCAAAGCTTTACTTTACAATTCATATCTGAAAATTACAAACTCCGTAAATAATTTCAACATCAATAATCCAACATCAAAAATTCATAATTTGGTGTTCATAACCAATCCCAGAACAATTTAAATCATCAATCAAAATAAATAATCATAATCTAAAAATGATAATTTAAATAGAGATATATTAGGAAGAAGAGAAATCATATCGGCCGACCAAAATAATACAGCAACGGTGGAGGTGGTGGTCGAACAACCGGACACGAAGAGGGAGCAAAGGAGGAGAGGGGCGTGACGCAACAATGCTTATGTCGGTGTTGCCTTGGCTTCGGTTGGGCGCGACAGGGGCATGCGACCAGGGGCGAGGGTGCAACACAACAGAGGCGAGGGATCGAGGGAGCGCTGCTCGTGTTGCTGCTGCTGCCTTGCGTGTGGATGTGCGGGTAGCTGGGCTCAAAGCAAGGAAGAGGAGGGAGTCGGGTGGAGGAGAGAGAAAGTGAGGGAGAGCTTATGAGAGTTTAATGAAATTATGTGTGGGGATTTATGAAACATCAAGGGGTATTTATAAGTTTCGACTCCCTTCATGAGCCAGGCTTAGGAAATCAAAAGATGGACTTCATTAAACAAGATTGAGCTCGCTTTATTTGTTTGGGCTAACAATTGAAATTGGATTGGGCTAGAATGTTTTGAAATTCGTTTTGCATTTCTAAAACCCAATTAAATTCCCCCAATTAAATTAAAATAAAATTAAAATTGTTTTCTCTTTAATTAAAAATAATAAATATTTTAATTAATAAAATACATTTAAATAGTTATTTAAATGCAACTTTAATTTATAAAACCATGAAGTGCTTTATAAATATAATTAAACATATTTATAATTACTTAAAAATATGGGGTATTACATTGGTACTCCTCGAAAAAATGGGAGGGTGGAACGTAATGTAGCTAGGGCCTTGAGATTCCAAGGACATCTACCCAAAAGATTTTGGGGGGAATGTGTCTTAGATGCGTGTCATTTAATAAACCGGACGCCTACACCAATAATTAATAATAAAAGCTCGTATGAAATATTGTTTGCAAAATCGTCTTCGTATGAGAATATTCATGTGTTTGGGTGCCTTTATTATGCACATAATCAACGTACCAAGGGTAATAAATTTGAGTCTCATAGTAGAAAATATGTGCTTCTTGGGTATCCATTTGGTAAGATAGGATGGCAACTGTTTGGCGTAGAAACATGGGAGTACTTTGTGTCTAGGGACGTTAAGTTCCATGAAAAAATATTTTCATTTGCTGAGAAATTGAATGAGGTGTTGCAAATTTCAAGGGAGGCAGTTCATGAATTTGTGAGTGATGAGGGATATGACTGCTGGAGTGTTTCTACCCCGACATCAGGTGGGGCCGATGTTGGTTCGAGGTTTGGGTTGGGTGATACATCAGCGGCAAGAGTGGAGAGTGTTGGGAGGGGGTCTGCACAAGGTACAAGAGTAGTAGTAGCAGGAGACTCACAAAGTGAGGTAAGGGTTGCGTGTGAAGTGCAATGACATAGTGAAGTGTTGCACCGTGCTGCAGAGGCCCTGGGTGAGGCGAGTGAGGTGCAACATGGGGCGCTGGGTCAGACCCTGGGTGAGGCGTAGCAGCATATTGCAGTGAGAGCTACGGGTTTCAGTGCTGGACAACATCAGAATTCGAGGCAAGTACTGGGAAAACTGCCATAGTACAACAAAACAGTGAGGGTGAGTTATGTGTTGGCACATCAGAAGAGGGTGAGGAAGAGTTAGGACGAGGCAAGTGAGAGAAGTTTCCGTCAACAAGATTGCGGGATTGTGTTTTGCACACCATACGAAAAAATATAAGTTTGTCTGAGAGCTCACCCACGACATCAACTTCCTCAAGCACTCCCTATCCTATCCAGCTCGTCCTCGTTGACGGGGGTCGTCTCCTGTCCCCCTGGCCGGTGGGGAATTCGCTCCCGGGGTCGTCTCTCTGATGCGTTTGGCCCTTCCTCAATATATTTTGTTAATTATGATCGTTTTTCGTCGAAACATAGAAAATTTATTGCAGCTATCACAGAGGGCAAAGAAGTGCCTAAAACATATAAAAAGGAAATGCAAAGTACATGATGGGGAGATTCTATGAGGGCCGAAATAGATGCTCTTGAGGAACAAGGTACTTGGATTTTGTAGACTTTACCTACAGGGAAGAAAGCACTCGGAAGTAAATGAGTGTATACTAAGAAACATGACGAAGATGGGAATTTGCTTAGACTAAAAGCAAGGTTGGCCTGCCTCGAAAATCACCAAGAGGAAGGTTTAGATTACAATGAAAAGTTCGCCTCATTCGCGAAAATTGCGATCGTATGAACTTTTATGGCAGTTGCGACAGCTAAAATTTGGGAGGTAAATCAGATGGATGTGCACAATGCATTCTTACATGGAGACTTGGAGGAAGAGATCTACATGAAAATACCTCATGGATTCCAGACAGGTAACAGACAAAGTCTGTAGGATGAAGAAATCCTTGTATGGATTAAAACAAGCTTCATAGTGTTGGTTCGAGAAATTGTCTACAGCTATGAAGAAATATGGGTTCGGACAATCAAATTCAGATGAACCCTTTTTACTCTTTCGAAATGGGCATTGCAGTTGAGCGTACTTATTTATGTAGATGATATGATTATTGCAGGTAATAGTACGCTTGCCTTACAGAGTTTCAAGGCCTATTTGAGTTTTGCGAAAGATATGATACATATACTCTCTCCGTCCCTAAAAGATTGCCCCATTTTCCTATTTAGTTCGTCCCTTTGACCGCCCCATGTCATTTATAATATGTGGTATTCACATGTCTCCTCTCACATTCTGTTATTCAAAGTAGCAAAAAGAAAAAAACTACCAACCTACTTGCTTTTGTTTTGCTTCTTTCTTAATAAAGTGAAAAATATGATTTTTAGGGATGGAGGGAGTACCGTTTAGGAAAATTTAGTTAGGTTTTCCGACTTTGTCTTACGACAAAAGAGGTGTAAACACGGGAGATGTATTTATCAATAACTGTGATTTGTGAATAGTTCAAATAATATGACATCTTTGTAGTTAAATCGTAAAGAAAAATAATAAAAAGGTGGATATAGAAAAAAGAAACGAAAAAGTGAATTAAATCTGATATTACATGAATAAAATATGAGGTTAAATGAATACTTGAGCTTAAATGAATAAAATTAAGGTTAAATATATCTTTATTCTATAAGGGAACTCCTAAGCTCATTTTAGTAAACGGTATTTTGGTGTCCCCTATAGAATAGACTATAATATCCTTGGTAAGTTCACACATTAATTAAATTTTAAAAACTGAATACAATAACTCTAAGAACTAATTATTTAATGCCACATGGAAAATAAAGAATTCCAGTACAACTAATACATAAAATCATTCATATTTTAGTACGTGGAAGACATTTACAATGTGACAACCAAAATTCAACAAAAAATTTGAAAAAATGTTCAACTATCTTAAATTTGAAATCCTTATCTCTCCTTCGTAATTTATGAAAATTTATAATCTCTTTATTCTCTTCTTAATTCTTAGTTTCTTGCCGAGTTACAATTTTTCTTTGCTATCACCTATCAAACCTCCTTTTGTAACCGCCTTCTACCTGATAGTAGCGCTCTATTCACAGAGTCACAACCTCCCCAACTGCCTCATACCCGCTCCTTATCGTGATATATTGGCGCCGCCATAGCCTTTCACTCATTTTATAAACTTTGTACATCACTGAGTAGGAGAATGACCATAAGGCATTCTATAAAATCTCATATTATTTCATATTAAGATATAAATGATACAAATTTATTTTTTTTCTTATATTCGCATTCACTGATGCACTGCGTGCATATGAGACTAGTACTTCGTATATTAAAAATCTATTTATTTGCAATTGTTTCATATAATTTATAATATTAATCGATAACCGTTATTGAATTGGAATCGCCTATAAACACGAGGGTTAAACTTATGACTTACCAAACCATAATCACTTAACAAACTAACAATTACTTTAATCTATTTTCAGTTGGTGCAATAGAGCACTACAAAGAATGTGGGCGTCGAAGCTATGTCAATGGCAATGGAGGAGCATAGCCAAAGAAGCACTAGACCGCACCATAACCGTGGCTAAATTCCTCAGTCTCTTCCACATCACAGATACCTACATATTCTCTCCCACAATCGTACTTTTCTCTCTCCTCCTTTCTCCTCCTCTCAATTCCCTCAAATTAATCAAAACTTTATTGCTACTTCTGAATTTTTTGTAGTTTTAATTTACAGGTTTATGGCCCGAGTATGCTTCCGACTTTAAATGTTAGAGGAGATGTGTTGTTGATCGATAAATTGTCGCATCGATTTGGGAATTTGGGGTTAGGTGATATTGTCATTGTGCAATCGCCGAGCAACCCTAGACGGATTTTGACCAAACGTGTTTTGGGAATGGAGGGTGATGTTGTTTCCTATAATGCTCACACTGGGTTTGTCAAGACTTTGGTGGTGAGTTTTAGTGATTTTTGCATTGCCCGTTTCTGGTTTTGATTTTTGCATTGAAATTTGTTTGTTCAATTGGGAATTTGGATTAGATGAGCTGCTTTTGTTGTGGGTGCTTGGTTAAATCTGTGAAATGGATAATTTGTGGGGTGAAAAGTTGGTTGCTTGGTTTTTCAGAATTTTCCTGTTTTTAGGTGATGATGTTATTTTTATGTGAATTTAGGATTAGGAGGGGTGTATTTTGGTAGCTTGAATGACTGATTTGACAAATGGTATCATTTTTGCATCCTATCCCCATGTTAAGATAATGAGACATACCACTTAGTTGAGCTTATAGTATTGTAGTCTATTTCTATACCATCAGTCCTAGTGTACCAAACCTGGCATGATATTCAAGTTGACATTTTTTTTCATTACACACAATTGATGAGAAAGTGTAGGTAAGTAGGTTAGTATACGTAAACTGCAGATTTATGACCTACCACAAAGTGTGGTGGTGCTCCGGAGATCTTACTGTTCCGTTAGCTTTTGGAGAAAAAAAGTTACTTCGTATATTCTTTATCGGTTACAACTTACAAAAGTAGTCAATTAGTGATGTTATACGAAGTATATTAGTTTCAATAATAACCTATACTCTTCCTAATACCTAAGGTTATAACTTATAAGTGATAACATGATATCTTCAATAAACTCGTTGATTTGCTTCTCTACCTTCACCTTCTGGTCCTGTGCCAAATAATTGAACTCATGCAATCAGCACTTCAGCAGTTCAAGATATCACTATCAAACGAAAATGTGTTACCTTATCATAACTTATAACAACACCCATGGACTCTGGTTCTAGACCATCAAGTTTATCGTTCTTTGTTATCTTTTGAACTTCCTGTTTATCTGTTTTCAGCGTCTGCAATCAGTAAAAAGGGAGCAGTCACTTTGCAGACTAAAAATATTTTGCAAATATATACACTCAAGATACAACGTCATTATCCAATCCTAGTAAGGAAAAAAATAAAAGTTCCAACAGACCCAAACATTAAGTAATTTAGAATTGAACTTACTTCCGTTACGGAAGTGTCATCCGGGTAGAAGATGAACCTTTTATTGAGTATTTGGGGGAGAAAATTATCGAATAATTTGTTGTGGTGTGGAACTTTAAAGGGGCACATGTTTTTCTTGTTTAGTAATATTTATGAAGAAAAACCATTTGTAGCTTACGGCAGCAGTTAAGCTTTCGGATCCTATGCTAGAGGTCCCAAGTTCAAACTCAGTTACAGATAAAAAGAAAAGTAAATGGTAGAGATTGGAACAGGTGACGATTAGAGGTCTTGGCAAAAAGAGGAAGAAATTGAATGGCTGAGAATTATGACATGGTATGAAATTGAGTGGGGGGTTTTATGAGTTTGAATTGTTTATGAAATTGAATGGAGGGGAGGAACTGACGAAGAAAGGAATATGAATCCGGAAGGAGAAAAGTGAGCTGTTTCGGGGGAATATATGATAGTTTGATATCAATAATATTAATGAGCCGACAAAGTGTTGCTAGCTCAATTGGTTGGTTCAATTACGTATCAATTTTAAGTAAGAGGTCCTGAGAGTGAACCCTATAGATATAATTCTATTTTCCTCCTGAGAATAAGAGTGACTCAGTGACGTTGCCATCATCATGCATTCATGCCATGATATGCTAGTAGCAGTGATCTGAGGTGGCAAACTGGCAATATGTAATCATATCATGATTTAGAGAGAGGGTGACACGTGGCGGGATGACATGATATTTCCTTGAGTTTTAGGAACAGTATAGATGTCATAGACTAGGTTAAATGTGGCAAGAAAAAAGAGGTGGTGCTCAGTTCTGGCTATAATAAATTTTCTAGGTGGCCTTTATAAGGAAATTTTGTGTTTTACCACCTAAAAAATATCCGAATTTGTGTTTTACCACCTTTAAAAAAAAATCATTTTACCACCTTTTAACCGAAAAATCAACGGCACCGTTTGTGGCCTCCTTCTCATTCAATTTTTTACCTTCTTCTTAACTCCACTTCAATTCTCATCACCCATTTTTGCGCTTCAAATCTCCAAATTAATCAAATTACAAACTTATATTATACGACATGTTTAAAAACATCGTGGAATTTATGAGAGAAATGCTATACTAGCTGTTGAAGTGGACCCAATAACGATTCCGTTAACTTTGATGTTAAAAGGTGGTAAGACGGATTTTTTTTTAGGTGGTAAAATAAAAGTTTGAGATTTTTAGGCAGTAAAACACAAATTTGGATTTTTTTAGGTGGTAAAACACAAAAAATTTATAATGAGTATATTGATCCTCCATAGTTATCCATTCTTGCTACTTATTGTTATTATAATTTCCTGTAGACCGATATTTATAAGGACATAAGTACAAATTTAATCACGTTTTGAAGCGCATGAGTGATCTTGATGACATTGTTAATCAAAGAATTATGACATGTCTAAACATCCCTTCTGAAAGATTATTGGATAGAAGTTGGGTTAAGCACCCTAGGAGACAGTTTTGGTTCTTAAATCTTGAAACTTATAGTTTAAGCACCAAGTGCATAAGATAGGCTATTAATGCACTCCCCAATTAACAAATTCCATCTTCTTCCTCGTAATAATTTTGGAGATTCAACTTAAATCATGTTGATTAATGATTACTCCTTATTATTCTCAAGGTTTTTTTTTCCTTTTGGTTTCCACTGCCATCTTCACTCTTCTTTTTTTTCATTCAACTTAAAAAAAATCTCAAAGTAAACATAAAAAATAAAGAAAATAAAACAAGAATTAAAGTTCTTTAAAGAAAAGTTCAAAAATAAAAAGATTTCAAAAGGCAAACATAATAAATACTCCCTCTGTCTCGATTTACTTACACCATTTTCTTATCAAGCCGTCCCAAATTACTTGCACCATTTCTGTAAAAGGCATGAACTCACTATTTATGTATTGGGCCAATTCTCTCACTTACTTTGGGACCACTTTGCTTACTACTCCTTTTGTTCTTCCCGGTTTGAATCGAGGATGGGATTAAGAAAAGTGAATGTCTAGGAGAGAGAAAGTGTAAAAATAATTAGATTCTACCTTTTGCATTATTGATGGACTACTTTTTTTTTTGGTAGAAAGAGAACTAAAACTTAAATATCAGAGAGTTGCAGTACCATAGTACTGACATCCCTATTACACCCAAATTGACCATTGTTGAGGTCAGTGGCATTACAACCTTGTTCTCGGTTGCCCAAAGAAGCAGCAACAGTCATCAAGCTAGGAGTTTAATACAAACAGGAGGGAGGGGGGGACTGAATAACACATCTATGATTACAGACAAACAAATTCAGCCTTGCGTCCTTTGCCAAAATATCGGCCACTTTGTTAGTTGATCGTCCTTCATAAATCAAGGTTGCTCCGTCAGTAGCTCTAGCTTTGGCCCTGCACTCATCAACAAGAGTTTTTATCTTGAATTATAATTAGCACTTCCATTTATATCATTGCAAGCCTGTAAACAGTCAGAAGATACAAAACAATCTTTCCAATTGTTTTCCTCAATCCAAGAAAGGGCTTCTTTGGTTGCCATCAGCTCTGCCGAGAATGCATTGTGGGCAAAAGCAACCATTGATCTCCCCTCCACCCAATCGCCCTTATGGTTCCTAGCAACCACAGCAAATCCAGCTAAGGAGGAGGAGTTGATGAACGAGGCATCATAATTAAGCTTAAGAGTAGGAGGAGGAGGGGGGGACCAAGAGATGAGAGCGGGCTTTAATTCTTCAGACGGTTGATTTTGGGAGAAAAACCATTCCAAAGCAGCCCACGAGGCTTGTTTGATTGTGGAGGCAACAGGGATATTGTTTTGAGAGAAGTACCAAGCATTTCTACGCTTCCACAAGGTCCAAATGCCAAAAGCAAATAGAACGTTAGTGGGAGTAGGGTGTTGCACAACAGATTGGTTATGTAGAGAGTCCTTGATCCAAGTTCTAAAAGGGGTGTTGAGATAGATGTTGAACCCATCCCCCTCCCAGAATTCCTTAGCCCTAACACAAGTTCTGAAGATATGATCGTTATCCTCAACCAATTCGGGCAGAAAGCACAGTTCGGGTTCGAGTGAATTCTAATGCTTAGATTCTTATTGTTAGCAATTCTATCCCACCACAGTTGCCAAACGAAAATCCTCATTTTTGGATACCCCGGAATCTTCCAAACCCAATTCCAATCCTCCCCCAAGGGTGGCGAATTATTTTGATCATTATTGAATTCCCTAGCCAACCCCGAATTGAATTTGCCCTTGACTTGCCAGTCAGAAAATAACCTATCCCTACTACCAGAGAAATGAGTAGAACACAATTTCAGGCAAAGGTAGAGGGAAAGCTAAAAAAGATTGAAGTTGCTAGACAAAGAATCAATATCCCTGACCACTTTAACATTCTGCTCTTTTTGGATTGGGCCTATAATAATAGATCTCAACGACTTGTTTCCTACCCATTTATCCTCCCACAGGTTGATCGAGGCTCCGTTACCTACTTCCCACGCAAGACTATTCTTATACAACTCCCACCCTTTACCAATTGCTTTCTAAATTTGAGATCCTGTGGAAAAATTAGAGGGCATAGGTTTGTTGCCTATGTATTTATCATGAAGAGGCAATGGTATCCTTATTCTCCAAGTTCCAACACAACTTTGCGAGAGCAATGTTATTCACCTCTTTACCGGTCGAAAAACCCAATCCCCCTAAATCTTTCGGCCTACACAAACTCTTCCAGGCAACCCGAAACATTTTTCTCTTCCCCCCATTCCCACCCCAAAAAAAGTTTAAACACACAGAGTCAATTTTTTCAAGGATTGCGGCAGGACAATGGATTTCTTGCATGTAGTATCTAGGAATAGCCATGATGGAAGAATGGATTAGGAGTGCTCTACCGGCCTTGGAGAGAGAGTTAGACTTCCAAGAAGCCAGTTTAGCACTCAACTTATCAATGATGAGGGAAAGATTAGCTCTTGAAGGCTTGCGAGTTTGCAGCGGGAATCCTAGGTAAGTACCCAAAGAAGTGGAATTTTTTATTTGGAGTTGCTGTTCGAAGTCATCAATCATGTCTATGCTTGTATTTTTTGGAGAAAACCATGGAACTCTTATCCGGGTTCGCCTTTTGACCGGACATGGAAAAGAAGGAATTTAGGCAGGATTGAATGGCGTCTAGGGTACTATGGTTTGCTTCCCCAAATAGCATCACATCATCTGCAAAAAGAAGGTGAGAAATCTCTGCCTTTCCCCTCTCGCCTTGAAAGGGGTCCACTGATTTTGAATGCAACAAGAATGAACTTTTCAGGACAAGAATTCCATGCACAAAATGAATAAGTACGGAGACAGAGGGTCTCCTTGACGAATTCCTCTAGAAGGCTTGAAGGACTTAGAGGGGTTGCCATTTATAAGGATTGAGGAAGACCCTGACGAAACACAACTCATGATGAGGGAAATAGTATCCTGATCGAAGTTGAAGAATTGAAGACACAGTTGGATGAAAGGCCACTCCAACCTGTCATAAGCTTTTTCAAGATCTAGCTTTATAGCAAAGAAATCTTTCTTGCCTTTCTTTTTTTTCATGGAATGGAGAATCTGTGAAGCAACTATAAAGTTAGTATCACACCTCCTACCCGGAATAAAACTTTGTTGATATGGGGAGATGATTAACTGAAGATGGGGTTTGATTCTCTGGACTAGAATTTTTGTGACAACTTTATAGCAAGTATTAATAAGACTAATAGGTCTAAAATTTGTAATCTTCACATTTTGGGAGATTTTTGGAATTAGGACAATGGCTGCTTTGTTCATCGAGTCTGGGACACACTTATTTTGTAAGATGAGTTGAATCTGAGAAAGGAAGTCACTAGCAATAATTTCCCAAAATTTCTGAAACATAATAGCATGGCGTGGCGCTTTGGAAGACCTAATTGAGAACAATGCTTCCTTGATTTCCAAAAGAGAAGGGATGTGTGAGCACTTGATCCTGTTTTCAGAAGTGAAAGATTCTTCTATAACACATTGACCAGAGGTAAACATTTGTGTGAAGAAAGATAGGATATGGGCCTCGATATCCTCTTTGGTTCGCAATTCTTGGCCCATATTATTTTTTAGGAAAAGAATACTATTGGCTTTACGATGCAGAACGGTGGACAGGTGAAAAAAATTTGTGTTTCTATCTCCCAATAACAACCAATCTGATCTGGCTCTCGAAGCCCAAAATTCTTCTTCTCTATCTAGAAATGATTTCCAGTTCTTTGTTAAGGGAAACTTCAAGGTCAAACAAAAAGTTGCAACTCAGCTGATTGTGCCCCTTTGATTCTAGCCAGAAGCTTCTTTTTTAAAAAAAAATATCTCCAAAATTGGCAGCCGCCCACCCCTTAAGCTCACCAGCCATAAAACCTAGTTTTCGTGATAAATCCCCAACAAACGACTCCCACGCCCCTGCAAACCACTCCTGAAGAGATGGATCCGAGAACCACATGTTTTCAAACTTAAATGACTTGGGCCGAACATTCTGATTGACTTTGGTCGAAGCCAGAAGCAAAGGGTTATGATCAGAAGACATTCTCGGGAGATTAGACACAACGGCTAATGGGTTTTTTAGGATCCAGGACGGCGAAGCCCACACTCTATCTAGTCTCTCGAATAAGGGGTACCCTTTTCTCTTATTGAACCAAGTATATTTACTCCCCTCTGCTCCTAGATCGATCAAGTCACACACATTCATACACTCCCGGTAGGCTCGCGTTTTGTATTCTTTGGGTGGATTCCCTCCCCATTTTTCATTAGTGGCAGTAATTTCATTGAAATCCCCCAACATTACCCAAGGCATAGAAACTGTAGCACTAAAACATTTTAATGATTCTCACAATTCAAGTCTACCTTTGAATTTGGTAGGAGTATAAACAGCAGATAAACAAAATGGGGTTTCGTTTTGTACCTGAATTATTGCGTGAAGTGCCCTCGGCTCCTTGGAGACTATGTTCTGGGCAATCGAATTCCCGTTCCACAGAATCAAGATGCCGTCGGTACGACCTACAGGATCCACGGTCTCAAAAGAATCATATGGCAGCCCAGCGACAATCCCTTTCGCTCCTTCCCTCGGAACTTTGGTTTCGGTTAGGATGATGATGTCAGGGTTATGGTCTCTAATCAACTAGTTGATGTTTCTCTTGAAGCCCTTCCCGGCAATTCCTCTAGCGTTCCAAAGTAGCATCATCATGTCTGATTTGATTAATGGTATTCTCGAGATCTCTGCAGCTATCCCCCCGGGAGTCTGACTCGACAGTTCTACATACTCTTGGGCAATTCAGCTGAATATTTCCCTTTACGTTTGTCTTGATTTTTACTCCTGAGATTGTGTCCACGAACATATCCGCCCCATGGCCTCTTGGCCTTTCCCCAAGCACACTTCAGATCCAACTGATGGTATGGCTCTTCTAGTTTCATGAGTTTGAGGTTGTCTGTCCCGCTTCCGGCCCGGGCCGTCAACCATTTCTTTGTAATTGAGAGGAGCTTTCTTTCTTGTGGTAACACCGGAGCCGGGTCTGCTAAGAATTGGAGTTGCCATGGAAGTACTTGCTGATCGTTGTTGGCCTTGAGGCGTTGCATCCACCATTTCAGCAGAATCCCGATGGAAGGGGATAGGGCTAGCACATCTGTCAGGGTCGGAATATGGGCCGGAATTACTATTCCCGGTTGGTCTGGGTCTATCATGGAGAAGATTTTGAACAGTTGTGGGGTAAATTCCAGCTTGAGAATAAGGTCCCTGATCACCCATTTGGAGATCCCTATCCATTTGTCTTTGAAAAGAGTTTCCACATAGAAGCTGGTTTGGTTTGTCCACACTTCTGGGTAGGTGAGTGATGGGGGGGTTAGGTTGAGAAACTTCGGCAAGCTGATGGGATGATCTGGATCTGGGATGGAAATTTGGTAGGAGGGATATGGAAAAAGTAAATGGGTTTTTAATCAAAGAAGGTGAGGGATGGTAAACTAGGTCCAATTTGGGTAGTTGAATTTCTTTGGAAGCCGGGATGATGCCAGGTGGGTGGTGTAGATGAGATATAGCAAAAGAAGGGATAGGATTAGAAAGGTTAGGCAGTAGGTCCTGTTTGGCAGGCCATGTTTCGCAAGGAGAGTCCCCCTCCTCATTAAAAACAAAAAATCTATTTCCCAAAGTAGTTGACAACTGAGTTTCTGAAAAAACAACTTTTTCTTTTTGGATACAATTGCTTCAGCGGGAGCTGCTATCGTTGGGTAAAGGCCGACCGTTTCTTTTCACCACTTCCCTCCATTCCCCTGTTTTGGTGGTGACCTTGCTGTTGGATGTTCGACTCCCGTTACTGTAATCCGATGTACCTGACTTTACCCTCTTGATTTTACTTTCAAATGGCTTCCGTATTATCTGACCCGAGGATGACGTTTCTTTTTTCTCTGAGGAGCAGGCTTCCTTATGATGGCCTATAGAGTTGCAGTTTGCACAAAATTCCGGCCAGTCTTTAAACACGAGAGTTTGTTTAACTTACCCTAGTCAGATGATTTCTTTCTTTTGCTTTGTGATATTTACCAACACCAAAATTCTGGCAAATCTGACTCTGTTCGGCACCGCTGGCGAGTTGTCTGTTTTAATGAAGGAACCAATCGAATTTCCAATTTGGGTAAGCATCTGAACGTTGTGGAACTCGATAGGCAACTCCGGTAACTCTACCCACACCGGGTAGTGAACAATACTAGATTGCTACGGTTTAAACCCCGGGTACCGGTTCATAACAGAGAGAAAAACTCTAAAAACCAAGGGCCTTTTTCCAAAATTCTGACAAAGTCTTCCTTGAATTCAAAGGAAGAAAGGAAGTACCCTTTTCTCGTGGGAATTGTCCTCAAAGGCCCTATAGGTTTCCAAATTTTTAATAATGAGGAGGAAACATAGTCTGAGGAAAAAGACCGACCACATGGTTTAACAATCACATCCCACGCCCATGGAGAGCAGAGTTTAGAATAAGTGTCGCTTGCAATTTGGGAGGAAAGATTGGGTCGTCTCATCGAATTCTGGGGGTGGGGTTGTGGAAGCAGGGACTTGGCCTGAAAACGTTGCGGCGGAGGAAAGGATTTTGTTGAATGAGGCGGTGGACTGGTTGGTGATCCGATGAGGAGGGTTGCTAAGCTGCCTTGATGATTCAATTGGAGACGGATCCTGTAGCTGATCGGAAAGGGTACTTACACAAACAGAAAATGGAAGGGGAGGGGGAGGGGTTTGGAGGGCGAGGGGAAGGGGTCATTTTTCGGTTGTGGTTAAGTTTTTTCCTTCTACTTGCACAAAAAATAAGGTGGGTTGGGAAATTGAGGGATAAATTGGGTGAAGAAACTATAAAATAAGTATATGTGGGGTAAGTTAGTGAATAAAGAAGGGATATGTGGGTAGTATAAGTTTTAAAAGAGGGTATTTTGAAGATGTTTGCGTTACAAGTGAAGTTGCACCATAACAAATAAAAATAATTCGACACTTTTACAACTAAAATAATAATAAAAGGCTTCTCAAAGTAAACATAAAAAATAAAGAAAAAATAATAAGAATTAAAGTTCTTTAAAAATAAAAAAGAATTGAAAAGACAAATATAATAAAAGGCATGAACTCACTATTTATTTATTATTTCTCTCCCTTACTTTTTGACCACTTTACTTACTACCCCCTCCGTTCCCTTTTGTTCTTCCTAGTTGGAATCGAGGAGGGGATTAAGAAAAGTGAATGTTCTAAGCAATGGCGGATCTATTAAAGGGCTGGCGGGGAACATGCCACCCCTCCATTAAAAAAAAGTGTTAGATTTTACCCGAAAAAGCTGCTTATGTAATATAAGTAAAATAGTTTACATGTAAGTATAAAAAATGAGCATCTGCTTCAGTGGGTGGGAAGTTAAATTAGTGCGTGTAGAGTTCATTGGTCAGGAGTTCGAGCCTTTGTGAAGAATTTTGTTTTGCAATATTTTTTTTTCAATTTCAGTATATTACGTCGCTACATATTAACATTTGAACTGCAACATACAAGTACTGGTTATTATTTGGATTTTTTATCTTTTATTTTTTGTTTATATCAAATTTAACTATTTAAGTAATTCTTCTTTACTACGTACATTATATTTTTATTTATCTTTTTTTTTCTCAATTTTTATTGTTCTTTTTTCTCCATTGTACCTTTGTATTTGTTTGATTGCATTTAAAATCTTCCACTACAGAAAAATCTTGATTTTTTAAAAGTATAATAGAACTTGTTAATATTGGGTTGACGACAAGGATAAAAATGATTAACTTTTACAACTACAAGGGTATAATGCGTAAAATTTAAAATGTTTGGTTACAATGTATAAATCAGTGAATTATAGTTGTACAGTGTAGAAATCGTTGTTCTTTTTCTAAAAATTCCAAAAGATAAATACCTTGCTATAATTGAACTACAATATACGCCGTAGTTGTTTTTATATTTTATTATTATTCGCATCAACTTTAAGTACGCCGTACTTGTTTTGATATTTTATTATTATTTGCATCAACTTTACATTCAAGTCTTGTTCCTATTATTTATTATATAACCTGAATTCAAGTCAACAACGTTAATCTTTCCTTCATAATATAATATTGAAGTATTTTTTATGGATCTTTAATAATAGGAAAAATTACTTTTAATAATCCAACCTTTGGACGAGTTTCCGTTATAAATCCAAGCTTTGGATTATTATCTAATAATCCAACCTTTGTACCCTATAGACTTTTATTGCACCAATATGACCTAGAACCGGTTGAGAAGGTCAACTTTTACTGTCTTCTACGGAGTATGTATCAGTTGAGCTCGCTTCTACATTTCACTATTTCAGTCATGGACTCATGGAAGAATACCATCATTTTCGCCCCTTTATACATTAACCACACCCAAAAATCTCCCACAAAATACCATAATTCAATGACCATTACCATCGCAACAAGTACCCAGACTACACCCATCACCCTCGCATATCCCCTCTCTTTCTCTCTTGTTCCCCTGCTTTTCTCTCTCCTCCGCAACACCGTAGCCCCCCCTATGAGCAGCCTCGTCCCCCCCTCCCAGCTACCACCAGCCTTATCAGAAAAGCTACCCCGCCTCCATGAATCATAGACCTGACCATGGAAGTTGCAGAGAGAGAAATTGAGAAGCCGTTAATGGCGACAACGACGATGACACACAAGAGTTCATAAGATTTTAACTTTTTGCAAATCTAGATGAAGAAGCATCAAAAGCCCAGAAAATCTGAAGAAGCAAAAGGGTGTATTGGGATTTAATTTGTTTCGATTTTGATTTTGATTTTGATATTTTTTTTTGAGGGGAAATTTTGATTTTGATTTGGATGAATAATGTTTGAGTGATTTTGATTGATACCAAATGCCTGGAGTTTAATTTCATTCACAAATTAGCAAATTTCGAGTATTTACTTTGATTTTGTTTATATTGATTTTGATATGGATGAATAGAGTTTGAGTTATTTTAAAGGTGGAGGGAGGAAGGACGAAGGACGGAGGAGGAAGGAAAGAAAAATAAAGATTTTTTTTTTGTTTAATATGCAAATTATAGCGAATGGTTATTATGACACGTGGGTAGGTTACATGCTATATCAGGTTAATGACCGGTAGGGTGCAATAAAAGTTAATGGGGTGCAAAGGTTGGATTATTAACGGAAAATCGTTGAAAGGTTGGATTATTTAAAGTAATTTTTCCTTAATAATATCATATGTTTGCTTCAGCCTTGTTTACTTTTGTATTTGGTTAGTTGATTGGTGCCCCCCCTCACTAGAAGTCCTGGATCCGCCATTGATTCTAAAGGTGACTTTATCCCTCAAACTCAATCTCAATCTTCAGACTCTGCCAGCTTTCTACTAATTTTTACCTACTTTTTCATTATTCAGACTCACACAAGACTCTCCCTATTTTTACATATAGACTCACCTAAACTCCTAAAATACGGAGTAATATTTTATGATTGTGTATCTATTTGAAATGATGTTTTTTCTTATATACAATAAAGTAATTATAATTCGGAAAAATGAAAATAAAAATAAAATATTAATTTGGAAATTGGCATATATTCCGTAGAAATTAGAAACATTAATACAACACAATAAATAAAAAAGATCTAGAACATGAATTTTAAGGCAAATAAACCAATTAATACATAAAGCATCAATAATTTAGTTAACATCTCCTCCAAAACGTAACCAAATGTGTTCCCTCAAGTCATATTGAACTTGATGACATGAGTTCGACTACGAATTCGGAAGTGCAACAAAAATAATATAGCCGTTGAAGTGCAAGTGCAGCTAATATAAATAAAGTATTTTTAAGGGGTAGAAAAAATAATCAAGTTTTATGATGTAGCATGATTTGATTTGGTGGGAGGAAAAAGTGGAGCCTTGAGTGAGTGTGGGATTTTCAAACCCGCTTCCAGACTTAGTCTTTTATAACATTATCCCAGGCTCCAGAGTCCAGACTCCCCATCAGACTAGGGATAAACTCATCCTAAGAGAGAGAAAGTGTAAAAGTAATTAGATTCTACTTTGCATTAATGATGGACTACTAATTTGCACAAACAATAAGGTGGATGGGGAAATTGAGGGATAAAGTGGGTGAAGAAACTATAAATTAAGTATACGTGGGGTAAGTTAGGGAATAAAGAAGGATAATGTGGGTAGTATAAGTTTGAAAAAAGGGCATTTTGAAGATGATTGCGTTACAAATGAAGTTATCCATGCAAAGCTAGATAGTGCTTCAAGTGAAGAGAGTAGATGAGGGAGCATCATGAATACGTAAATAGTGGAAATGAAAGATAAATATTGTTGATAAGAGGCATGGGTAGCTTTAGAGGATTGAGTGTTCACCATATTCCTCTGGTTTCTGGATCCAGTGTCGTATCCCCCATGGCTCCCATCCCCTTTTGCAATTATGCAGAGAGGACAATATGTATGGCCCCTCATGTACCTTTAAAGAAATAAGTCTCTTTGTTGGAAAGGTGTGACTTGTAAGGCAAAGAAAAGCAAGGGTATGTGAGGATAGTCTTTCGTAACTTAGATTTGTAGGATAGGATCAATGAGGATGTTCGGTGGGAATATTTTTCTCAAAAATTTGCACCTTCTTCCTTGAAAAACACATTATGATGACCACTTTGTTTTGGGTAGTTTAGGTCCTTTTATCTCTTTATTAATTATCATGTTTGTCATCATTATATGTTTTTTTTCCTACTTTTCATTCTCGTGGATTCACGATTTTGTTCTCTGACGGGTATTTACAAGAGCAAGTGCTCCACATACTGTATTCAAACCTCTTGTCCACCAAATTGAAGATTGATCAATTTGATTACAAATAAACTTACACTTGAGTTTTATAATACAGAGCATAAACAAACTGTTCTCTAGCTCTTTTTAAGCACAAGAAATATCTAGCTTAGTTCCATTTTCCTTTATCGTCAAATGGGTCTTTACAGACTGAATATCAAGGTGGATTTAAATCAATTCCTGTTTTGTCCACCATGTCCGTTGGAGGAGCCTTGTCTGTTTTTTGCAGGCAAAGCATAATGTGGTTGTGGTAGTTGCCGTCTTTGTGGTGATGCTAGTTGCTGTCTTTGTTGCTGGCCTGAACACTATTTTCTTATTTCTTAATGAACAAAGACAAATGAAAAGTATTATTGAATAATTATCAGCCTTTTAATTGCCCACCCCCCCCCCCCCCCCCCCCCAAAAAAAAAAAGTGAAATAATCAGCCTTCTCTCCTGTCTTTCGGGTTTTCCTTCCAATTTTGCACAATGGGACAGAGAAAATAATACATTTTAACTTTCTAGGAAAATCTCATTTTTCCAAGAGCAGTAATGTACTAATGTCAGTAAACCTTGACTATTTTCATTTGATTTTTCTTCTAATCTTCAAAATCAAACAGGTGCCTAAAGGACATGTTTGGATTCAGGGAGACAACTTGTATGCATCAAATGATTCCCGGCATTTTGGAGCAGTTCCTTATGGTCTTATCCAAGGCAAAGCATTTTGTCGGGTATGTTTATCGGTTTATCCTAGTCTCGGTTTTAGGTTCACTCTTGTGGCCTTAGTGGGTTCTTCTGGTTACATGGTGCAAATCTACCGTGATGATACAATTGTTGCATTTTGGTTATAAATCTCACACACATTAACAATAACTTCGTTGTTGGTTTTCCTTTCTTTTGGGGGAAAATTTGGCCGTGGCCGGTGTTGTTTCTTCATACCTGCAATCTTTTTAATGGCTCTTTCTAAAATATCGGATACACATGAAGTTCATTCTAATTGAACAAGTTGTATAGTACTAAATACCGTATGGTTGAAAAAATGACAGATAGTGTTCCTGGAATCAGATTTTGATGTTTTTTATTTGATTTTATTTTACTTTACAAAAGAAATCTGTTTAAGATCAGTGAATTTTCGGGTCAGTGTGATTACCAATTTAGCACAACTTCTGTTAATAAATAATACTTCGATGTTTGGCATACGAAGGTAGATAATGATGTTGATGGTATGTAGCGTCATTCTTATTTAAGTTGAGATTCTGTAAACTGTTATAGATTTGTCTTTGCACTCCGGATCACTGAGAACTTATGTAAAGGGCTGATTTGTCTAAATATGGTTTACTTTCTGCCCAAACCCTCCACCTCCCGTACCTAAAACTAAATGAAAAGAAATATCTGAGCAAATCTACAGTCTTTTAGTTTTCTCATGTGCCAATTTTATACTCCGTAGTAATTACTTGTAGTATTTGGCATACTGTGCATTGATACATTTGTTATTGTTGATATAATTATATGAATTTCCACAGATATGGCCTTTTGCTGAGATCGGATTTTTGGGGTCGGTATAAATATCGAGACGAATGGCTGAATTGGGACGTAAGGTACACTTTAACCATTTTCTCCTAGACATTTTTCCATTTGCAGTTGTCATTGCATTAATAAACTAATCTCAGAGAGGTATTTGAGATTGAGATGTCCTTTTGGTGAATGTAAATCCTTATGACCTTATCATCCTGTTGAATCCATCTAATTAATCTTCTGTTGTGTGCCACCGTTGAGGTGCTCCAGACTTATACCCGTTTCACGAGTGATGAATTGACTCGAACACATTGTCCACTTATGATTCTCTAATTTCGGGGTTTCTTCAATCTTATGCATGAAGGTTCCCCTCGGTAGTTATGATCAATGGAACTCCTCTTGGTTCTACTTTTGGATTTGATTATTGTTGGTTGTCAAAACAATAGTTCCCGACTCTCCCCTCGTAAGCTGGCTATTTGTTGAAATTGTTGTATAATTTGGATTGATTTATTTAGTTTATGATAAGTGTACAGATGAGTAGTTAGGTTAATATATAATGAAGTTTTGCAAGAGATGTCTTATTATTTACGCCGTATTATTCTTGTTATTGGTTGCATAATCAGAAAAACTGTAATAATATTTGTCATGGATTAGAATGTCTAGCTTTGGATACTTGGAAATTGGGGCATATAGTATCAGTTTTACCAAGGACATGGCATCGGCTTCTCACGGTTCTCAGGTGCATTCATTTTTGGTTGGATTAATTATCAAAAGACCAGCAGTGAGTTGCCAAACACTGACATGGATTAATTGATATGCAGTATTACCATGAATTACCCTCTTTCTGTTCCCTTCCTCTCCTCTCACAGCCACCACCACCACCACCACGCTCAGATTCATGCTGTAACCATCCAGCCTCCACCAGAGCTGCCAGTGCACGCTGTAACCATCCAGCCTCCACCACAGCTGCCAGTGCCCACCAAACGGAATACGACGGGGTGGTGAGGGCCGTGCCTTGCGTAGAGGTGTCTGCATCCTCGCGGAAACCGTCATCTTTCGGTGGTTTAAAGTAATCTTAGTAAGCAGCTGTATTGTAAGTGCTGCTCAGTGGTTGTGACTCGTGAGATCCAGAATTTTTTATTATACGGAGTAGTGTAAAACAATGGTTAACATTTATTTTATTCAATTAAATTTGGATCATAATTATACTCATCACACCTAACGAGTAGCGAGTACAAATCAAAATTCACATCCGTCCAAAATGGTGTAAAACATATTAGGTGTACTCGGGTGTATCGTGTACTCTCTTATATTTTCTTTTTACATGTGAGGAGAAAATGTGTGAGAAACCACCAATAAGCATTAAAATACCATTGGGTCACCTAATAATTTTCAAAAATTAGTGTGTAGCCCGGGCGATGCCCCGGTTGCTACTTTGAATAATTAAAATTTGATTTTTTTTCAACTCAATATTTGACTAAGATACGTGTAGACCATAAAAGTGAAAAGATTCATTAAGTTCATCAATTACACATGTTCATTACCCGCACCATGCAAAGTAATTTTCCTAATGTTTTAATTGTTTAATTCACGGTTTTCCTAATATTGTAATATAGTCCATACGAAAGAAGAAGTAACATAAAAATTTAGTTGTTTTAGACTTCATGTTAACATGTATTATAAATTAACGTGCATGGATAAACAACAATTAGTGGTTGGTTAAGATGGTAATGAGAGTTATTCTCCAAACTTGAGGTCTTGTGTTCGAACCTTATTATATGACACATAAACATTTTTCATTTTTCGCAACGTCTTTTAATATATTAGTATAGATGGTGGAGTATAACATAGATTCATACATGCTCTACCACCCAAATAGATCTAATAATTGCTTGTTGGTTCAGTGGTGATTGAGGCTGAACTTGGTAGGGAGTACCCGCGTTCGATCCCCCGCAACAACAATTGGGATGGGACTGGAACCTAACCGCCCAGAACTCGCCCTTAATCCGAATTAGCCCTAAAGGTGAACAGGGTGCTAACACCAAAAAAAAAAAAAAGTAGATCTCCTATATACCCCTTATCATTCATTTACTCCCGCCTATTGTCTACCTGGGGGATCAGTTATAGGTGTACGAAAATATTTTTTCCAGTTCTTTTTTAGGCACAATTTCAAATATTTTAATATTTTCATTACTGGATAAAATATTCATTAATACGAATCTAATAAAACTATACATGATTGTTTTTTCTTAAATATAAATCAAAAAAGAAAAAAAAAAGTCAAATAAATTTGTGTGATTATTGTCAAAAATTATATTGTGTCATCTAATAAAGACTCAGAAAAAGTAGTTAGATACAAAGTGAGGATAAGATGGCGGGTGGATGGATGTGGGGGGAGTATGTTTTCAAAATCACAGAAAAAATAGTTAGATACAAAGTGAGGATAAGATGGCGGGTGGATGGATGTGGGGGGAGTATGTTTTCAAAATCACATATCCGCTACTCAAGTTGGTATGACGTTTGATATTAATACGACCAAACCTGTCTACTATACACCAGTATCGTACCATACTACCATACACCTCTAAATGAAGTGGGTACACTGAATGAAATCCACGGAATTGTATGCATTTATCATCCATAGTTGTAACTTGGAAATTACAATACCACTAACATTTATCCCCATTGTTTGGAAATTTTGTCAAACTAGGTGTCGGTGCGCGGATCTCCTCCAAGAGGGACGATGAATTTTGTTTTTGGAAAAGGGAGTGTCAGGCTATTGCTAGCAATGTATATGCCTAATTGATGGGGAAACTCGATCTTATAGTACATAATGTCAGCAATTATATAAAAGTGAAAGTGTATTACATGTTTAACATTAAATTGTACTAAAATCAATAGTTAAGAGCTCGTTCGGTATCATTATCAGTTTTCAATTTTTGGATTTTTGGTTTTGTAAGTCATATGATCTAGATTAAATAATGAACTAAAAAATAATTTTACTCATAGTAATCATGTTGATTTTGAAAACTGACAACAAAAAACTGGAAACTGCTTTTTGTGGTTTTCATATTTTAGTTTTTAGTTTTGTAAAAAACAGAAAATTGAAAACAAAAAACGATACCAAACAGGCCTAATAAAATTGTATTTATGAAGTTTGCACTTTTTATTTGTAGGACATAATGGTTACGGTATTAGACTAAAGATCGATTGAAAACAACCTCTCTGTAAGTATAAGTATATCACAAGGGGAAGATTGCATACATCTAATCCCCTACCTTGGTTAGAGTAGGAGCTAATTTGTTGGGGTAGATTGTGTGCTCGTACGTTTGTAAAGCATCATAAATAATATAAGAACCTTTTGCCACATTAGGTTGAGCACTACTATATAAATAAAAATAAATAAATAAATAAAACCCTTTAGAGTCGCCTCTTAACCACCTATAGGTTGTACAGGTGGCGAGAATATAGGTACCTCTTTACGTGTCGCCTGTGATCTGACACTATAGGGTGGTTTATGAGTCGCCTCTTACATTGGAGCCGGCGCGTAGTCTATGTTGTCGCCTCCTTCTTCCTATAGACGTTATGTATCATAGTCTATGGTGTCGCCTCCTTCCTATAGGCGACATGTATCGCAGTCTATGATTTCGTCTGCTTTCTTAGAGGCGACATGTAAAAAAGTGTATGGTGTCGCCATTCTTTTTTAGAGATGACGCATAAAGTACTCGACGGTGTCGCCTTCTTTCTGAAAGGTGATGCATAAATATTAACCTATGGTGCCGCCTTCATCTTAGAGGCGACGCGTAAAGTAGTATGTGGTGTCCCCTTCTTCTTTAAAGGCGACACAAGCGGAAAAAAACATGAGATTTAGTTTCAGCTATTGAGTTGCATATTAATTAGAGGCGACACCATTGCTATTTGTTTTATCATATATAGTTATAGCCTATGTAGGACTCGAACCTACATAAAGGTGCAATGGCACATTACTCTACCATTTAAGCTAATAGGCTTTCAAAAAGAATTAAGGCCTTGCTATCCAACCAACGCAAATACAAAACACAGAGGCATGTTCATTCCCCATTATAGAATCTATGATTTTTACAAATCATCCATACCATGTTGGCCGGTTTGTGCATGGAGTCTGATCATTTGCATCAGGAGATATAACAAGCTAGACATAGCCCCTTGTCAAATTTACCTTTGCTTGTGAAGTGGTTTTCATGGAATTAGGTGAATACCTCTAAGTTATTCTCTTCTACACTACCACCTTCCTTTTTGTCCATATTCAACTCCTTTCTTCTCCTTTATCCTCTTCTCTTCCTGATATTCACACCATGCTCAGAGAGCATGGTTTTAGCCTAAGAGAGGATCCATAACTATAGGCTTTCTCTCACTCTCTTCCACTTCTTCTACAGTAACAACAATGCGGTATTGTGGTAACCAAATGATCTGGATTTCTTGAGTGAAACTACCAATAGATGACCCATCCCAAGAATACCTCTTTTCCAGAAGGTCCATTTTTCCGAAGATTCAGCTGCACTTAGTTCATTGTTTTGTGCCTTGGCATCTCCGCATATCTCACCTCCTCTCTCTCACCTCTTTTGCTACACTGATACCCCGACATCCCTCTATAACCTTCAGATTGAGTCATCAACCATGGTCCTCTTTTACTCCTCCTCTTCATCCTCCTTGTTTCATCTCTCTCCAACCACTGGAAATCTCATATCCGTGTACCTCCACTCATCTGAGCCGCCGATTGTCCCTAGAAATCTCTAGAATCATCTTGATTCTTCTAACTACGGGATATTTCTTCAAATCGAAGTGATTTTACTGCTATTCAAGCTAAGAAGAGTGATATTATATTCTGATCTAGGTGTAAGTTGTGTTGGATTATCATTAATTCTCCTCTTTTATGTTGTCGAAGTAGATTGCTGAAGAGTAGTCGTTGGATCTCCCTCGGCCATGGCGATTATTCCGAGATTTTTTTTCTTGTATTAGTTTGTCCAATTCATTAATTGTTTGTGGGAAATGATTGGGTTTTATATCTCTTTAATTTTAGGCGTTTTGTAATTGAATTAAGTTGTGAAATTATAGAGGCTCTTTACTGCTCTTTGATTTTAGGCGTTTTGCAATTGAATCAAGTTGTGAAACTATGGAGGCCCTTTACTGCTCTTTGATTTTAGGCGTTTTGCAATTGAATCAAGTTGTGAAACTTTGGAGGCCTTTACTACTCCTTAATTTTAGGTGATTTGTTAAGGCATTTACTGCTCTTTGATTTTAGGTGTTACAAAGTATAATCTGTCAATTTGATTAATTTTGAAAAATGTAATAATTTGTAATATTATTCGATTTTTTGTTGTATTGTTGACTTGACTGGCTTTGTAGAGAAAATGGGGGAGAAAATTAGAATTCTTTCCTTGTTTGTGTTTTTGTTGTAGAAGATTTGTTGCGTGAGATATGGGAGATTAATTTGACATATTTTGTTGACTAAACAGATAATTTATGCGTGAGTGGGTTTTGTAATTTGTGGTCTTCCGTTTGACTTTCTTTGTTGGATTGATTGCTAGTGTTATTTTTTTTAATAATTTGTTTTTCAATTTCCAAGGATTTAATGGACTTTTCTATAGGAGGACACCAAAAATGTAATAACGAAATTAACATCAGGTGTTCCCTTATAGAATAAAGATAAAAAAAATTAACCACCATCATCAATTCATCATCATCATCATGATGAACCCAAAAAATAATTCCTAGTTTGCACCACAAAGGAATTAGAGTTGCCCCTCTTTATGAATCAATCAACTTCACCATATAAATTTCCCATATCCAAACACTTAGCTTCTAATCAAATCACATCAATAATAAGTTCTAAAACTAAACAAAATTGATTTTTTTTTTGTCAATAGAATTTCTCTATTATATGGAGTATGAATTACATTCGTTCTATGGATTATTTCTCTAATAATATGGACTACATAGTTGATTATTGTGTATAATCGATTAACACGGACTTGTTATCCTTCAATCAAATTACTTTGGTACTCAACTTACGGCAAGACTCAGAATTTCAAGCTATCTATATGAGCGGCGGCGGCGAAAGCGAGAAAGAGGCAACGTTGAAACTTCCAGGCTTGGAATTTAATGGTGCGAGCACAGTGAAAAGATGGAGCACAATGAGAGGATAAATTGATGGAAGATGATGGAGACATGGAGTATTACAGGAGGAGCTAGTTTACCAGATTGATGAAGTTGAGAAATGGAAAATGTTTATTGGGGGTTTATTTTTGAGAGATTTCGATTTTCTGTAGATGATGTTTAAAGTTGTAGAAATTCCTAAAATACGCTCCTTTAAAATATAATTTCCAAAGTATCGTTCATGTCATCACGTGTATTGTAAAATTTATTATTTTTCCCAGTTCACATGTAACCGCCAACTGAATTGACGGTTTCTTTCAACTCAATTAGCGGTTTCAATATAAAATTGAAAATAAAAAAGCAGCAAAATCTACCCGTTAATAGAGAAATTGGAGAGGAAAAGGCAAAAATAAATATTAAAATAAGTCATCTTCTTACTTTTCCCACCCCCTACCAAACCACAATTATCATCACCCACAACAAAAATGGTGAACCAGCCAAAAAATACATCAGTAAGCCAATAACTACAAGTTATTGATCCAATTCAAGGACACCCCCCAAAAAAATTACAAGCTTTTTATCCAATTTTAGCAAAACCCAAAAAATTACAAGTTTTCATAATCAAATTTTAGCAAATCCCAAAAAGAAAATTACAATACACAACAATATGGATTATATAAACATCAAATTTAAGTTAATACGGAGTATCAATTTGATTTAGATAGCAATTTCATACAATAATTATTCAATTTAAAAATAAGAAAATTAGGCAAATTTCTTGTTGCTTGCAGAGTTGCAGACACACTGCTACTGGTGGAAGACGACGATGATGGTGGTCGACAACAACCGACAGCGAAGGGAGGCATTTGGACATGAGGGAGATCGGAGGTCTTTGTTTATTTTTTGGAATTTTTTGCTTACCAGTAATTTTAGGGGGGGTTTGGTTGGGGGTATTCAGGAAAGGGAATGGGAATGGGCCGATATGATACCCTTTGTTATTGTTTGTTAGGTCTTTTTAGTGATTCCCTTTACCCCTTTTTATTTTTAGGTTCACCCCAAAAGGCTCTAAACTGATTACCCACCCCCTCCAAGGGTTTCCCATTCTCATTCCCCCATTCATTTCCCCACTCCCCCCACCCCTCTCTCTCTCCTCTTGCCCTAGTTTACAGATCGACTTGGACGGCCTGCACTCCACCTTGTCAGCGACATGCGACCACTCCATTAACTCCGACCACGTTGTCATCTCCGGCCGCCGTCAAAGTTATCTCGTCCCTTTCTTTCTCTCTCCTCTTTTTCTTTCGTTTTTTTTGAAATTTATCTTATGGAGGTTGTTTTTTTTTCTTTCAATTTGACCTCCAACACTAGATCTCCGACCTCCGACCTCGTCATATGTTCATGAAACTTTTGAATTTTGTCCAGATTTTTTTTTCCAGAAATTCTAATTAATTTTTTTCCATAAATTCTAATTAATTGATTTTAATTAAAATTTTTTCCTTTCTCTGTTTTTTCACCCAGTTTCGTTGCTGGGTGTTTTGGCTTAATTGTTTTCTGATCTCTTGTGACATAAGTATGGATAACTAACAGAACTCTCTTGTTGTGGGTTTGTTTGTTTATTGTGGGTTTGTTTATTTGATTCTGAATTGTTTATTTGATTCTGAATTGTGAATTTGGATTTGATAGTTGGGTCAATGAATCAATCGCCCCCTTTCTTCTTGTAAGTTGTATTTAATTGAAGTTTGAAGCTTTAATTTATTGTTTTTGGGTGGTGAATTTTTGTGGATTTTCATTAAGCATTTTATTTTAATTTGTGGGTTTGTTTGTTGGTTGATTTTTTGACCAGTTCCTAAATTTAATTATATTATATTTATATTTTAAATATGTTATTCATAAATACATGTTTAGGGAAAAAAAAAATACAGTTGATTCCCTGCTTTGAACCAAACATCCATAAAGGGAATCAAGGTGTATTCCATTCCGTTTCTGGGACATACCCAAACAGGTAGGGGGAATCAGGGTTAATTCATTCCTTTCTCCTTGATTCCCTTTCTCCATTCCATTTCGTTTACCAAACGCCCCCTTAGAATATTGTCGAAAATTGATCTGGAAAACCTAGTTTGAATTTTGCAACGTGACTTCTTCGGCCGGCTGTGCCCTCTCTTTGCACCTGCACATTCTCTCTCTCCTCTATATAAACCCCGACCCTGACATTAGGGTTTTTCACATTGCCGTTGAGAGAACTCAGCCGCACACTCTTTTGCTTCTGAAGTTCCGTTGCAGGCATACATCAATTTTCAAAACTCCTTTCTTCCTCATCTCTCTATTTTCACAGAAATGAGAAAAAGGCGTTTTGATATATTCGCATATTCTATCTCCTCTTAATATTTCGAAACTCCATTAATGGCCGATCCAATGAGTTCTCTTCAATTATTAACGGAGGACTCTATTTCACCCGGCCTACAAAAGTACTGATTATTTTGGTTGGGGCAATTTCTTGATTTTTCATGCTTTTATTTCTCTATCATAGATTTAAGTCATGCGATTTTGCCCTAAATTTTTCGCTATTTATATTAATGAATTTCCTAATTATTTCTTTTTCCCCTGTGTTACATCGATTTTGGTTTAACATTTTACTGATAAAGTTTTGTGAATCGATTCAGAGTGATTTCTGCAATAAGTAAAGCTGATGTTTTTGCTCTGAAATCAACTATTGATTTTAATTAAAATGAATTCTTAATTTAGTTGGTTTGGTTTAAGTAGGTGAAACATTGCATTAACGTTCTGATAATCTGGGCACGAATTTAACATTCGCAGTTGTTCGCTGTTGATTTGCGATTTAATTGCTAGAATTGTAATTACTAATTGAGTTAAAGTTGGACGATTTATAGATTTCCCCTGATAAATTCGTCAGGACCAAATGCATAAACGGTAGATCGTCTTGAGTACTCCGTAATCGTGTTGTGAGTTTTAGGAGTTTAGAACTCTATTTCCCCTTTTATCATCTTATGGAACCACATTCACAGGAAAAGGTGTGCACCGGAAAAATGTCTGGGTCGGGTTTGGATAGGGTTCATTTTGGGTCACTTCCAGTTAGATTTGTTGATATTAAAGCCTGAGTTGTGTGTTATAGACATCTTTGGTGGTGTAATCAGTACTGCAAAACAGATGGTTGATGATACTGTGATGAATGACTACAAGAGAGGGTGAATTTGAATTATATTGTGAGTATAATTTTGCGATATCTAAAAGGATTATTTACTTTTAATAATCCAAACTTTTAATTATTATCTAGGCAAATTTGTTAAAAAGGACCTTTTATAATCCAAATTTTGCGAGAAAATACCTTATATAATTATTATCTACACATTAATGTAATTTTTTTGCGAAAGACAACCAAGAGTAAATTTCCGGCATTGACTGAGCTTTTTCCGGCCATTGACTTGCACGTGAGAAGCACGTGTGACATTATTTTGCTAATCACACCCAATTTTTCTCCAAAATTCTAAGCTTTAAAACCTAAAGTTGAAAAAAAAACCGAAATAAAATCAAGTTTGAAAATTCAAGAGTCGGGAAAATCATTTTCTTTAGCCAACGTAAGCCATACGTGCTGCTCACGTGCAAGTTAATGGCCGGAAAAGCTCAGTCAATGCCGGAAACTTTCCTTAGGTCCTTTCTCGCAAAAAAAATTACTTTAAGGTGTGTGTGTTTTCACAAAAAAAATTATATAAGGACCTTTCTCGCAAAATTTGAGTTATAAAAGGTCCTTTTTAGCAAATTTGCCTATTATCTATTAATCTAACCTTCATACCTTAGATATTAATTTCTTCCAACTACCTTCTTCAACCTTCTTTAGCACGCCTCTTCATCCATTCTCAATCTCTCTCCACACCATTACTGCAATCACCATCCCCAACCTAAACAGATCTAAAGAAATTTATAAAATTTAATAGTAAAATTCGCTTCGAAAGTGATAATTAATTGAAGGGATGAGCCCTAGATTTGTAAGACCTACAAACTTGACTTAGATAAGATTGGCCTAGAAGAATTCATGAGCTTTGATGCACAGAAATGGCTGAAATGTTTTGTGCATGTGAGATAGCGAGAAAGACCCAGTAAAATACGGAGCAATAAGCGCTTCGACAACACGTGCTACAGTACCCTAGTATTCAATTCTTTGAATTAAAAAAATAAAAAAATTAAAGCTTAGCCTTCAATGGCGATTCTGGTGCTTTGGGGAAGAAGAGGAAGAGGGATAAATGGAAAGGATGAAAAATAACTGGGGAGTGGGGTTTTAAATGGCCCACTCATAATTTTTATAACAGTCATGAGCCACATCATCAATATGACTGGCTTTACCTGCTTCATAACAAATAGGGTGCAATATACCTTAAAAAGGTATAAATGTTAGATTAATATATACTCCCTCCGTCCTGGAATACTTGACCTGTTTTTCTTATCGGGCCGTCCCTTACTAATTGACCTATTTCTAAAAATGGAAATATTCTAACAATATTATATTATTTCTCACTCCACCCCTATTAATCCACCTACTCCATACAAAAAATAATTAAAAATTCAACCCCTACTCTCACCCAACCCCACCTCTTAACCCAACTCCCACTAAGTATTCCGGGACGGAGGGAGTAATAATCAATAGGGTGCAATATAAGTTAAAGAGGTATCAATGTTAGATTAATATATAATAATCAAAAGGTTGGATTAATGTTGGAAAATCGCTCAAAGGTTAGATTATAAAGTAAATAATCCTATCTAAAAACCGAAAGTAAACGAAGATTTTTACTCTAATAAAGTTGAGGATTTCTAAACCTCGATTTATATGGACATAATTTAGTACTCCCTTTATTCCTAAATTTTACGGAGTAGTATTTATTGAGATGAATTAAACAATAGTCCACATCATTATGTTTTTTGATTCTCTTTTATTATGAATAATGTAAAGATTTTAAATGCGAAGAAAAGGAACAATGGGAGTACCAATAATACAAAATTGCTTAGAAGTACAAATATAAGCCATTTTGTGTTATTAGTATTAAAATGCTCTTTTTGTCCTTAATATTTGCACCGCTTTCCTTTTTGGACCGTCCCTTAATACTTGCATCGCTTCTATAAATGGAAAAATTTACCAATATTATATTATTTTTACACTTACCTACTACACCCATACTCCCTACAAAAGTCATTTAAAAATCCCCACACTCACTACTTCCCACCTCTTACACATTTTTCCACTAATTATATTAAAAAAATGCCTCACTACCAACTAACACCCATTGAATTAATAAGTTAATTCAATTGTCTTAAACTCCGCATCGGTCCATAATTTTCTGTATTGGTAATCGGTGTGAGTATTAAGGGACGGAGTGAGTATTATGTATTGGTACTAAATTTTCTGTGATATTTATTGTGTCCATATGGACACAAGCCACTTGAGACCAAGATTTCCTCTTTAAAGAATGAGCCACAACTTGAGACACTCAAGTTTTCATTAACGGTTTTCTCAAACTATTGTCTTCACACATCTCTTGAATATGGCGGTAGGTCACAAGATCATTTGCAATGTTGGTGTACCAAGGAAAGCTGCAGACAATTCAACAGAATTCAAGGGATGAGGGAGAGCATTCAAATGCATAGTCTAATTCTCACTTCTCAAGCAGTGATTGATCTGGAAGCTAGCTCCCCCACCCATGGATGGTGATGCGCAGGTGGTCAAAACGTAGATCCTGTTTGGTACCACATATACCAACAATAGTGACAACTTTGATGATCAATGCGAGAGAAGGTGGGATTGAGGAAGCCAGTTCTAAGGTAGACGAAGTTCATTCACACGGGAGGGGTAGTTCCGTTGGCATTTCTCTTTTGAGGACGTCTTTATATTTGATATGTATTGCAAATGCATATCACAACAAAGACAATTTCTAATAGAGAACATAACTTAAGAATATTAGCTTAAGTAAATATTAGACTATGAAATATGGTTAGCTTAAGAATATTAGCTTAAGTAAATTTGGTTAGCTTAAGAATATTAGACTGTGAAATAACTTAAGAATAACTTAAGAAGTGATGATAAATATTAAGTTTATTTATTAGATGAAGGGAGTGCTCGACTGGGCTGTGCGACGAGAGCAAGGGAGAAAGCAAGGAGAGAGGAGAAGGTGTCGTGGGGTGCAAGTGAGAGAGAGAAAACAATGAGGGTTTAATGAAGGAGATTCAATTGAAATATAAGAGGTATTTATAGGCTTCCATAATCCCTAGTGGGCTAGGATAAGTAAATTGAGTATTGGGCCTGCCTTAAAGATTGGGTTTGAATTATGATTCTAACTTGGATTCTTTGATTGGGCTTAATCATGAAAACGAGTTGGACTTTAAATTAATTCAAACCTATTTAAAATCAAAACCCAAATAATTTTTCGACTTCGAATAATAAATTCATTTCGTAATTAATTAAAATAATAAATATTCTAATTAATAAAAATACATTTAAATAATATTTAAATGCGATTTAAATTCTAAAAATCATAAAGTTCTTTATGAATATAATAATACGTATTTATAAATATGAAAAAGTACGAGGTATTACAACAAACTCTCTCTCTCTCTCTCTCTCTCTCTCTCTCTCTCTCTCTCTCAACTCTAGCTGATGGTTGTGCTGTTGGTTGTTTTTTATTGTCTTCGTTGCAGCTCTGCACAGATCTAGAAAGTAGAAGTTTCCAAATCAATAATGGTGAGTATTTTACAATTCCTTCGCAATTTACCCTTCCATTCTTAATTTAATTTTCAATTTAATTTCAATTTTATGATTGATTAATTCAAATAAAAGGGGGGTTCAGATGAAGAACTTGAACATTTGTTCGATTACAGCCGAGTTCAACCCTATTTTTCCGTCGACCTTGAAGGCTTCTCAACCCTCATTCCATAATATTTTTCTCTCCTTCTTGTAATTTTGTGATTTTTACGTTGTTTTTGTTTTACAGATGATTCTGATTCTTCCTCTTGGGTTTCTCCAGAGCGGCAAAAAGTTGGAATTCACCTTCCAATGTGGTTGTGACTAGCTTGAAGCTCGATAAAGACAAGAAGGCATTACTAGCTAGATCGTAAGGTGGAAGGTCGTCCAAAAAATGATAAGGTATTTCTATTGGTTAAGAAGTTTCAGATTGGTTTATTTTGAGAAATTAATTTGTTATGATGTTTGCTGTGATTTTGTTTTTACCTGTTTATTTGCAAATTCAAGGTACTCGATCGGTTTCCCATTTGATTTTTTATGTGAAATTGGGTGTAGTCATCTTATTTTCTTGATTCATACTCCATAGAAAATTTGCAAATGTTCATCTTATTTTGTTAATTCATCTTGTTTTGTCGATTTGTAAATGTTTAATTTTCTCTTGAATTTGTGTTTCTTTCGCCAATTTCTTTTAGATTTTTGATGTGTTTGAATAATTATAGAAAATAAATTGAATTGTTCTGAGAAATTTGAGCTACACATCAAACTTATGAGACCGATTTGAGAATATTGGAGTTACCCGTAAGAGTTTAACATAAAATACTAAGTTTTTAACCTGTAATTTGATTTTCACATTGGAAATACGGTTTTGGTGTGGCTGGATTGTTTTTGCTTCTGGTTTCGTAATTTACAAATGTAACAACGAATACTAGCAATGTAACTCCGTATAAACTACACTCTTTGTGTAACTCCGTATAAACCGGAACAAATATCTTCTCTGCAATGAAACCAAAATCGCAAAATTCCACCATCTTTGTTGTTGAAAGCTAACATTTGTTTGGGTGTTAAATTTGTAGGGGAAAGGAACAGGAGTTTTGGTAAGAGAAGGAAGAAGTCCCACATTCTTTGTGTGCGATGTGGCCGCCGCTGTTTCCATCTTCAGAAGAGTCGATGATGTGCCTTTGCTTACCCCACTGCTCGCACCAGGAAACGTATGCATCCTCGTTTTTCTCTCTCACGTACTTTTGTTGTTTTGATTGGTTCATTTACTACGGTTTTGATGAATAATTAAAGAGATATGAAGTGGCCGGATTTTTTGTATGTTAGGGTTAAAAGGGGATCTTGCTTTTGTTGATTGGTTATATCTATATTGCATTTTGGTATATCATATTGTATTAATTGCTTGATAATGTGTTAAATGATGATATATTGCATTGTTGGTTGATAGTTTTAGATTTTGATTGGGATCGATTTTGAACAAACTAGACCTGCTTTTTTAGGATTAGAATTGGACCTTTCATTCATTTGCTCCTTGTTGAACGCTTCAGTTTTATGTGGGATTACCATTGATAGCTCACGATGTTGGTTGATGAGTTTCTGATTCGTATGTGGCCGTTGTTTCTGTTATTGTTTTTCATATTTCTGACTTGGATATTGTTTTTAGCTTCTTATGTGCTTGGTTGTTTTAATTGGTTTAGACTTCGACCTGTTAATCATTAATTTGTTGAATATTAGCGGTTTTGGTGTGGCTGAATTATTTTTGCTTATGTTTTTCAATAACGGAGTAATTAGTTCGGGTTTCCATCTTTGTTCATGCGTGATTAATTATTTACATTTCCTTATTTGCTTATGTCTTCGCTGGTTTGGAGTAATTGGTTTTTAATTTTTTGTTTTTTTAAATTTTGACAGCTTTCGTTGACTTTGTTTCCTTCTTTGTTTAAATGACACGATTATTTAGAACTATCAAAACTTAGTTTAGATATAAACTGTAATTAGTTAGCCCTTATTGTTCCTAGACTTTGTTTCTTGACTTATCTAAACAATGGGTTTCCTTCTTTTATAAATCTTCCTCATTGGAAGCCATCAGGTCTTACCACTTCCAAGATGCACCAAGATAGTGAGCTTTTGTAACACCCCGACCTCTAATTCAATTATTAAGGCATACTTAGCAGCGGAATTAACCTAATTCGGTCGGGACATTACTGCCGTAACTCCCTCGTGGGAATTACAAGGCAATCATCATAATAATTACTATTAAACTCCAAAATTAACATAATAATCCTTTTTAATTCCTTAATAAAAGTACGTAACTTAATCAAGAATCTTTACTTAAACTTTACAACTTAACATTAACTTAGGTGAACGATGCAATAGTGAAATCCTCGCCACTACTCGTTTCCGTGGTCCCCAGCAGTACCTAAAACGGAAAACAAAACGGTGAGCCGAAGACTCAGTAACAAGTTACTCTAGCATCGTAACATCATTTCAATTCATTTTATTTAATAACACAGGGAGAATAGAATATAGTAAAACATTTAATAAATCAACATTTCGAAACATCATTTCAGAAACATCATTTCATTAATATCGTTTCAGGAACATCATTTCAGGAACATCATTTCATTAACCTTTTTTCCTTTTAACAGTATTATTCTGGTCTTTAGGACTTTACAGGAAAACATGGTAGGACATCTCCTACGAACAGGGGAAGCCAGTGCTTCATAACAGGGGGAGTCAATGCTCCATAACAGGGGAAGCCAGTGCTTCATTTCAGGGGGAACCTTGGTTCCATATCAGGGGAAGCCAGTGCTTCTTATCAGGGGGAACCTTGGTTCCATATCAGGGGAAGCCAGTGCTTCTTATCAGGGGGAGTCTGGGCTCCATATCAGGGGAACTTGACCAGTTCTTACACTTTCATTTATCATGTTTACATTTCTTTTAGTTGAACATTAATCAGGAAAATCTCATTCATTCAGGATTGTTCAATAAAACCATTAAATCTCGTTATTTCATAAAATCATTACTTTAAGGAACAATAATTCATTAAATCAATACTTTGCATAAAGCTGCCTTATCATAAAACAATTCAATCAAATCATACTTGTAATCCCGCAAATCATAAACCATCATTATAAAACATCAATCATTCACAACATTATTCATAAATACATTTCGAAGGGATTGCGGGTACTAGCAATAACCGTTACCTCAATTCCGCGATTTGCTAAGCCTTTTCGTTGGTTCGTTCTTCCTGAGCCCCGAGTCTGATTTCTTTCAAAATATCGAGTTATTGAATTAGTATTAAATCGACAAATAATCTAAAATCGATATTTTATAAATATTAAGTTTATAAATAATGAATTCATTGATAGTGAATTTTAAAATAATGAATTTAATAAAAATACAATTTTTATAAAATATTAATAAACGAAATTTCAATCAAAATTTCATAAATCGATTTACATGAATATTATTTAATTTCATAAATTAACGAAAATGTTATTTAAATCAAATTTTCAGTCAAAGTATATATATATATATATATATATATATAATCATCATTTAAAAATCCATTTTATTTCAAGGCTTAAGTAATCATTTATTTTCATAAAATATTAAGATTAGTAAGTATATGGACATGTTACCTAAATTCACTTGAGCTATTGGGCTAAAAGGAAAGTTGGGCTTGCTTGAATAATTAAAGGAACAAAGTTCCAATATTGGAACCTGTTTCTCGCGGAACTGGTCACGAAGCAGGGGCAAAGAACAGGGGAGAACGGACGAAGGGGAAGGAGAGAGGGAAAGGGAGGTGGCCGCAGCCTGGGCTTGGGCGGCGCAAAGGCGCGGAACCGCGCCGGAGAAAGGCGACGGTGGCGGTGGTTGAATGGCGTTTCACGATGGCAGATTAGCGAGAGGGAAGGGGATGTTTGTGCGAATAGAAGAGGAGAGGCAGGGGATTTCTTTTTTTAGGGAGAGGTGTCTCGGGTCGGTTCTTTCCGGCGGCTCACCGGGGATTGGGACAGAGATTAATTGATGATGGTGGTTGTGATATGATGGCCTGGTGGCGTGGTGGCGCAGCAGGGGAAAGGAAAGAGAGAGCAGGGGAGTGCGCGGGAGGAGGAGGAGGGTGGGAGTTGTGGTGCGTGCGGTGGTCGAGTGGTGTTGGTGATAGTCAGTGGTGGTGCTGGGTGGTAGGTGAGGCGGGTAATGGTGGTGGTGATTTCTGTGGAAGGCAGCCACTGATGGTGGTGGTTCGAATAAGGCAGGAAACAAGGGAGGGGTGGTTTTCAGTTTTGGTTAAACTGATTTTGGTTACAAAAATGGTGACAATTTGTGGCTTATTTATAGTGTTGAATTGAGTGAAATCCTTGGGAATCAAGGCATGAATGTAGTCTGAATTGTGGGTAGGAAGGAATAAAGGAATTCCTTCATTCTTGTTGTTGTTTGTATGTTGTTGTTTGTACGTGAATAGCAAGGAAAGAGAAGGAAAGATGCCAATTTGTTCCTTAGGGGCATTTTGGTCATTTCACTTAGTTAGGCAAGATTTCTGAAAATTGTTCTCTATTTTTAGGAAACTAATTGGAATAGAAAAGTTTAATTAAAACCAAGTTTTAAAATAATTATTTATAAAAATATCGTTAACGAAAAATAAATTATATATAGTTTTTGAATAAAATAAGAACGTTTTGGAATTATTAAAAGTTCGAAATAAATTACGAAATATCTAATATTTAAAAAGTAGCTTAAGCTCGTAAATTTGAAATTAAATCATAGGATCTGAAAAATAATAAATCGTGTAACAATATTAAAAATTCAAGCGAAGTAAAACTTCGTTAATTAAAATAAAATTCGAAATTAGGATTTAAAACGATTTTAAGCTAAATAAAAATAATTAAGCATAATTAATCGAGTTTTAAAAATTCGGGGTATTACATTCTTACCCCCTTAGAAAAAGTTTCGTGCTCGAAACTTGAAAATTAGATTTATAAAAATGATTGATGAAATTGAAAACACTCGAATGAAAGTATGGTGTTTTATTTTAATACCAAGATCTCACAATTTCAATTCTGACAATGTCTAGCCTTCATTCCGCCATCATCTTTTTGGATTCCGCTTCAACTCGAGACCCAAAATCGAAGAGTAAAGAATACAAAAGGGGCAAAATTATATATTAATCCTTAATCGTCATTAAGGTCAATTACATTCCGCCATCATCTTTCGTATCTCTACTTACTTCATAAAATAGGATCGAGGAGCAAAGAACGTAAAAGGGGCAAATTGTTAGCTTAGACTAGGCTCCCATTTTACTTTGTGATATCTTGTTTGAAAATATTTTCTACCGAAAATAGTAACTTTTAATGAAAATTAAATTATAATTCTGAAAATATATGTATATGTAGTAAAAATAAATATTTATCAACCAATTTCAATACTTGAATAATTTGTAAAAGTCATTCATTATATCAATCTCGTACTCTGAGCTCAGGAGAACTTCCATCGGAGACGGCTTCTATGTATAACAATTAGATTACCAATATAATCATGTCAGCATAAACATAATCCATATCATAAGGACATAATTCATAAACTGAAAACTTTTATATTCAACATAAGCATAACATTCATAATCATTTGATCTAACACACGAGCATGGTTGACCATAACATGATCATCCATAGAAAACATAGTAATTCATACATCATATCGTTCGTGGGCGAATAATTAGAGATATTTCGCTTCCATTTTCCATTGGGCTTCTTTGTTGCAGGAAACTTATCGTTGACTTTCGTTATTCAATTCGTTTCGATTTCGATCTCCGATCTTTTTTCTACGTCAAACAACTTCGTTGACTACGTTCGTTGCGGGGGTTTGAGTCCAATCGTACGACTTCGTTACTTATTTTAAGTCGACAAACACTTGGGTTTTGGCGAATAATTCTAAGCCTTCACATGTGCCTTAATCAGAAACAACCTAGGTTCTAGAAACTTAGTTCGGACTACCTGGCTATCATTTCGTTGATTCCTTTTCTTAACTCCATTGCATTCCTCAATAATAATTCTTTTCGAACTTCATAACATTTATTGATATCATCAACCTCATAGACAGACTAATTCTCGACAACTTACATTGGTAAGATCCCCAAAACTTTATGCAAACTTAGTTTCATCTTTTCGATCACCAGAAATCATGTTTTCCACCTAATATTTTGCAAAAACTTAATTCTCTCGCTTAGCTTTCTTCAAGCATTCTTTCAAAAACAATCCCTATAAATGATGCGGAAAGGTATACTGAAAACACCATCAACTTTATTGACTGACTAATTCCTGATTACTTCCTTCGGTATAATCCTCAGAACTCCATGTGTAACCTCAATTTTATATTTTCACCATAAATCGTGTTTGGTCTCGATCACATAATATTTTTGCATAACTTTTTAATATTCTAGCTTAGCTTCCTTAACATATCTGAAAATACACTTAGGTGCTTATAACCACAAAACAATCATTATGAAGGGTGCGGGAAAATAACCCATAAATCAACCTTAATCATAACTTAAATGCTTTGAACCCTGAATAACCTTGATTTAAGCGGTGACTCACCTTTTATGAAATACAAACTCACACTCTTCTTGTACTCTATCATTCATCCTTAAATACAAACTCATGCTCTTTCGATACTCTAAAAATCAACCTTAAATAATTCATAAACATAAAAGTTCCAATCCATATCCACAAAATCATGCTTTTATTAATTCTTTCATAAACTTCCTTGAGGACATTAATAATCCTTAAACATTTCATAACATGTCCTTGACAAAATATCTATGACATGATTCAAATCTAAAACAGGAAACTTAGGTTCAAACGTACATAAGAACTAAATTGAAATAGTATCAGCGTTGGCGTTATCTTCTTCTTCCTTGTCAGCTCTCATCAGGTAAGCCTTTCCAGATATTGGTGGTCGTGGTGGATCATGATTAACCCTAGCATTGTTGTTGTTTCGTTCATGATTGGTCGAGGTTGCTCTTCCAATATCCGTGGGAGGTGGTTTAGGGCAGTCCCTGACAAAATGATCTTTTCCTCCACATCGATAACACATCTTCGTTCCTGCACGACATTCACTTTCAGTATGGTTTCTCTTTCCACACTTAGCACACCATACACTACGAGCTGCTCTATCATTATAACCTTGGTCTCTTCTATAATTTTGGTTCCCTTGATTTGGCCTTTTAGCTCCTCCATGGTTTTGATTATCATTCTTCCTTTTATCACCAACATTTTGCGCTTCTCGAAGTAATACAACTCGTTCAACATTAACTGTAATATCAACCATATCTTGATAGGAAATAAACCTTTGAGTTGCCAACCTATCTTGGTACTTCAAATGAAGACCTCGCTCAAAGCGGTTCATCCTAGATTGTTCTGTCGATACCAGCTCCGGTGCAAATCTTGATAATTCCATGAACTTGTTTGCATATTCCATAACACTCATTGTTCCTTGTTGCAAGTGCAAAAACTCGTCTTCCTTTTGTTTCCTCAGGGATGGTGGATAAAACTTATCTCTTAGTAACTTTTGTAGTTCGGTCCAACCAAATCTAGGCTCATTCTTCCTTTCCTTATTAACTTTCCACCATAAACTTGCTTGGCCCGTTAAGTAAAACACGGCGAAATCGACTCTCCATTCCTTAGGACATTGCAAGGTTTCAAACAACAGATCTATGCGATTAATCCAATCCTCGAATTCTACAGGGTCGGGCTTGCCATCGTAAGATGGTGGGTTTAGGGATGAAAACTTCTTGAACATTGACGCATTTTCGTTCGCATTCGTCGATTTCTGTTTATGAGAATCTTTGATTAATTCTGCTAACATCGTGCTAACGGTTTCTAATCGTTCCATCCTTTCTTTGTGATCTTCGATAGGTTGATCGTCATAGGGATCATCGTGGGCAACATCCTCGTAGATAGTGTCATCGTTAACATGGACGTTGTGCTCGTTGTGAGCTCCATCGTTAATATCGTTAGCAGCCTCGATAGTCGACATTCTGCGTAACGTGCTCAATCAGGAAAACATACATAAATAGGAAAATAATCCCTTTTCAGCCCGTTCCTACACTCACACTCATTTCATTTTAACTTAACATGATTTTAACATATTCTTTTATTCTTTAAAATTCTTTGCTTAAAGCCTATTGAATTCTACAACGCGCAAAACCCGTAAGGTTTAGCACTTATGGTCCAAAACCTTGGCTCTGAATACCAAACTGTAACACCCCGACCTCTAATTCAATTATTAAGGCATACTTAGCAGCGGAATTAACCTAATTCGGTCGGGACATTACTGCCGTAACTCCCTCGTGGGAATTACAAGGCAATCATCATAATAATTACTATTAAACTCCAAAATTAACATAATAATCCTTTTTAATTCCTTAATAAAAGTACGTAACTTAATCAAGAATCTTTACTTAAACTTTACAACTTAACATTAACTTAGGTGAACGATGCAATAGTGAAATCCTCGCCACTACTCGTTTCCGTGGTCCCTAGCAGTACCTAAAACGGAAAACAAAACAGTGAGCCGAAGACTCAGTAACAAGTTACTCTAGCATCGTAACATCATTTCAATTCATTTTATTTAATAACACAGGGAGAATAGAATATAGTAAAACATTTAATAAATCAACATTTCAAAAGCATCATTTCGAAACATCATTTCAGAAATATCATTTCATTAATATCGTTTCACGAACAACATTTCAGGAACATCATTTCATTAACCTTTTTTCTTTTAACAGTATTATTCTGGTCTTTAGGACTTTACAGGAAAACATGGTAGGACGTCTCCTACGAACAGGGGAAGCCAGTGCTTCATAACATGGGGAGTCAATGCTCCATAACAGGGGAAGCCAGTGCTTCATTTCAGGGGAACCTTGGTTCCATATCAGGGGAAGCCAGTGCTTCTTATCAGGGGGAACCTTGGTTCCATATCAGGGGAAGCCAGTGCTTCTTATCAGGGGGAGCCTGGGCTCCATATCAGGGGAACTTGACCAGTTCTTACACTTTCATTTATCATGTTTACATTTCTTTTAGTTGAACATTAATCAGGAAAATCTCATTCATTCAGGATTGTTCAATAAAACCATTAAATCTCGTTATTTCAAAAAATCATTACTTTCAGGAACAATAATTCATTAAATCAATACTTTGCATAAAGCTGCCTTATCATAAAACAATTCAATCAAATCATACTTGTAATCCCGCAAATCATAAACCATCATTATAAAACATCAATTATTCACAACATTATTCATAAATACATTTCGAAGGGATTGCGGGTACTAGCAATAACCGTTACCTCAATTCCGCGATTTGCTAAGCCTTTTCGTTGGTTCGTTCTTCCTGAGCCCCGAGTCTGATTTCTTTCAAAATATCGAGTTATTGAATTAGTATTAAATCGACAAATAATCTAAAATCGATATTTTATAAATATTAAGTTTATAAATAATGAATTCATTGATAGTGAATTTTAAAATAATGAATTTAATAAAAATATAATTTTTATAAAATATTAATAAACGAAATTTCAATCAAAATTTCATAAATCGATTTACATGAATATTATTTAATTTCATAAATTAACGAAAATGTTATTTAAATCAAATTTTCAGTCAAAGTATATATATATATATATATATATATATATATATATATATATATATATATATATATATATATATATATATATATATATATATATATATATATATATATATATATATATATATATATATATATATATATATATATATATATATAATCATCATTTAAAAATCCATTTTATTTCAAGGCTTAAGTAATCATTTATTTCATAAAATATTAAGATTAGTAAGTATATGGACATGTTACCTACATTCACTTGAGCTATTGGGCTAAAAGGAAAGTTGGGCTTGCTTGAATAATTAAAGGAACAAAGTTCCAATATTGGAACCTGCTTCTCGCGGAACTGGTCACGAAGCAGGGGCAAAGAACAGGGGAGAACGGACGAAGGGGAAGGAGAGAGGGAAAGGGAGGTGGCCGCAGCCTGGGCTTGGGCGGCGCAAAGGCGCGGAACCGCGCCGGAGAAAGGCGACGGTGGCGGTGGTTGAATGACGTTTCACGATGGCAGATTAGCGAGAGGGAAGGGGATGTTTGTGCGAATAGAAGAGGAGAGGCAGGGGATTTCTTTTTTTATGGAGAGGTGTCTCGGGTCGGTTCTTTCCGGCGGCTCACCGGGGATTGGGACGGAGATTAATTGATGATGGTGGTTGTGGTATGATGGCCTGGTGGCGTGGTGGCGCAGCAGGGGAAAGGAAAGAGAGAGCAGGGGAGTGCGCGGGAGGAGGAGGAGGGTGGGAGTTGTGGTGCGTGCGGTGGTCGAGTGGTGTTGGTGATAGTCAGTGGTGGTGCAGGGTGGTAGGTGAGGCGGGTAATGGTGGTGGTGGTTTTTGTGGAAGGCAGCCACTGATGGTGGTGGTTCGAATAAGGCAGGAAACAAGGGAGGGGTGGTTTTCAGTTTTGGTTAAACTGATTTTGGTTGCAAAAATGGTGACAATTTGTGGCTTATTTATAGTGTTGAATTGAGTGAAATCCTTGGGAATCAAGGCATGAATGTAGTCTGAATTGTGGGTAGGAAGGAATGAAGGAATTCCTTCATTCTTGTTGTTGTTTGTATGTTGTTGTTTGTACGTGAATAGCAAGGAAAGAGAAGGAAAGATGCCAATTTGTTCCTTAGGGGCATTTTGGTCATTTCACTTAGTTAGGCAAGATTTCTGAAAATTGTTCTCTATTTTTAGGAAACTAATTGGAATAGAAAAGTTTAATTAAAACCAAGTTTTAAAATAATTATTTATAAAAATATCGTTAACGAAAAATAAATTATATATAGTTTTTGAATAAAATAAGAACGTTTTGGAATTATTAAAAGTTCGAAATAATTTATGAAATATCTAATATTTAAAAAGTAGCTTAAGATCGTAAATTTGAAATTAAATCATAGGATCTGAAAAATAATAAATCGTGTAACAATATTAAAAATTCAAGCGAAGTAAAACTTCGTTAATTAAAATAAAATTCGAAATTAGGATTTAAAACGATTTTAAGCTAAATAAAAATAATTAAGCATAATTAATTGAGTTTTAAAAATTCGGGGTATTACAGCTTTCTACTCATACAATTATTCAGGATGGATCAGAGGCTGAGCTTTATGGTATGGAAGGAAGTTCAACTCCCAATATGGAGTGATAGTGTCACAAAACTTGGTGGGACCTAAATAATACTATGTACGACGTTGTAGTATTTAGTTAAGTATTTTGGGGATAAACTCCTTATATGTGACAGCCATGCATTTTTGGGTGTAAGTGCTAATGATGCTAAACAACCAATGATCGTAAAGGGATGAGTATTACATTGTTGCACTGTTTACATATTTTTTTTTTAATATAAATGATGCTTAATGTTCCTTATGATGGGTTTTGTGAAGTTTTTGCATATTGTGTGTGGTAATTAAATATAACAACACAATTTTCAGTTTTTATACTTTCGCACGCACCGCGTTCATATAAGGCTAGTCATTCACAATGGAAGAGACCTGAATAATTTTTTTATATAAACATTTCGAAACATATTCATGTGAGATCTTGTTTTGCTCGTCTCAATTTATAGTTTCACAATATCAAATTGATATTTTTTTTTGGCATACGTATTTGGAGATATTTACGTTTATATATTGCACTTAAATATGTATAAAATACATCTATACTAATACATTGAAAGACGTTTATAACAAATAATATGTGCCACGCGGAACCCCCTTTCACAAGAAGCATGACATGTCATCAACTTTGCAAGAAATATGCGTATAAAAATTTCGCGTAGTAAGTCTCGAACACGAGACCAACAAGATGTAAGGTAGAAATCTTACTTTCTTAGCCAACTATTTGTTATAATTTTTACTCAACGTAAATAAGTATATAGTTTGGAATAATGAATTTTATACGAAATATTATGTACTAACTCTTACAATTATTTTATACTTTAACTAGATGTTGATTGTAAAAACATTTTAATTTAACACCAAATAATTTTTAAGTAAAAAAATAGTTAAAGATAATTATTCATGCTACAATCAAATTATATTATTCAGAGTAGAAACCGGAGCATCTACTGAACTACACACTAGTTTATTTTTAAATATTGCATAGGTATTTTTTTATTATTATTTATTTTAATTCACCTATTTTTTTGCGCCAAGTGAAATAGTGGAATATGATTTATTTTTTTTACGCAAAATAGGTGTAGAAGCTATGAAGTATTAGGTTTTATTGAATAATACTGACGGCAGAATACATCTTTAAATATACAGAGGTCTAAAAACTTAAAACCAACTAAGAGAATAAACTGCAGAGAAATAGCTAACAAACCTTAGGAATAGGACTAAGCAAAGACTAAGTAACTGAAGCAGAGACTGAATAACTGATTCTATACAATGACTGATAAAATCTAACAAACTAACTAGTTTGACTTGGTATACTTTCCACAGCCCCCCGCAAGATGGACGGTCTAACAGTCAGGCCAATCTTGGAAATATTTGTGTGAAATTGTAGTCTAGCCAATGGTTTAGTAAGAGCATCAGCCAATTGATCCTTCGTTGAGATGTATGATACTCGAAGTGTGCCGAGTTGTACTTGTTGCCGGACGAAGTGATAATCAAGCCCAAGATGCTTCATCTTGGAGTGAAATTTGGGATTAGCAGCTACGTATGTAGCACCCATGTTATCACAAAATATTGTAGGTTGTATGTGAGAGGATATGCCAAGTTCACTCATAAGATTAATCACCCACATAACTTCAGCAGTAGTGGCTGCCAGTGCACGGTATTCAGCTTCCGTGGATGATCGTGCCAATGTACGTTGCTTGTGAGAGCTCCAACAAATTGGATTTTTACCCAGATAAACCACATATCCAGTGGTCGAGACATAATCATCCCGGGTACCTGCCCAATCAACATCAGTAAAGGCATGAAGTGACATTGGAGAATTTTTATGAAGAATAATTCCTTTGTGCAAGCTGCCAGCAAGGTACCGAAGCAATCTATGCAAGGCAGCCCAATGTATGTGAGTAGGCTTGTGCATGTATTGAGATAACCGATTTACGCAAAAGGCTATGTCAGGTCTTGTCAAAGAGAGATATTGCAAGCTGCCTATGAGTGCTCTATAATCAGATGGATTATCAAGAGGTGTACCGTCATTCAGAGATAAAGAGGGAGCAGTTGCCATTGGAGTTGGAGTTAGCTTAGCTTCATCCATTTTAGCTTTCCGAAGAATATCGAGAGTGTACTTTTGTTGGCTGAGAAATAAACCATCAGGATGAGGAATTACTTCAACACCCAAGAAGTAAGAAAGAGAGCCCAAGTCTTTCAAAGAAAACCGATCAGAGAAGGTGGTAATGAACTCTTGGACCATGGTAGAGTGTGAGCCAGTAATAATAATGTCATCAACATACACCAATAAATATATGACGTGATTGTTACGACGAAGGATAAATAGAGAGGAATCAGACACAGTGTTAATAAATCCAACAGAGAGAAGATAACCTTTGAGTTCGTTATACCAGGCCCGTGGGGCTTGTTTGAGACCATAGATTGCTTTCCGAAGTTTGCATACATGATCGGGATAGACCGGATCAATGAAGCCAGGTGGTTGCTCCATGTATACATCTTCCTGTAACGTACCTTGGAGAAAGGCATTATTAATGTCAAGTTGCCGGAGAGACCAACCATTGGTGACAACAAGAGAAAGAATGGCTCGAACAGTAGGTGCCTTGACAACAGGACTGAACGTTTCTGAGTAGTCGAGACCCGGTCTTTGGTGAAACCCTTTTGCAACTAACCTTGCCTTAGGTCTATCAATTGCACCAGTAGATGTGTACTTTGTGCGGAACACCCATTTGCAACCCACAAGATTAATAAAATCAAAAGCAGGAACCAAATCCCATGTGTTATTCTTCATAAGGGCATCATACTCGGCTGTCATGGCACATGTCCAAGTGGGACTTTTAAGTGCTTGTTTAGCCGTAGTAGATTCAAGTAACTCCTGAGATATTAGTGTTTGTGCTTGATATTTGGGATTGGGTTTGGTGATGTTGTTTTTCAAACGAGTGACTATAGTACTCGTTGGAAGGGGCGGAGGAGGGGATGGGCTTGGAGAAGAAGTGTGAGATGAGATTGGAGAGGGGTCTGCCATGGGAGAAGGCTGAGTATATTCAGATGTGGGAGATGGAGGAGAGGTTGTAGGTGCAGGGGTGTTTAAAGTAGGCATAGATAGTATTTGTACGTGAAAATCACACCAAGAGTCAAAGTTTGGTAGGGGTGTTGGAGATGGTGCTGACATTGCAAAAGGATAGATATTCTCAACAAATTTGACATGTCTTGAAATAAATATCTTATTGGTAATCATATCTAAACAATAAAATGCACTTTGACTCGGTGAATATCCTACAAATACGCATGGTTGAGATTTAGGATCAAGCTTGTGGGTGGTGTATGGTCGAAGCCAGGGGTAACATAAACACCCAAAATTCTTTAACTTATCATAATTTGGCGTGATCCCAAAATTTTTGGAGAATGGTGATTGGTTGGAAAGAGTTGGGGTCGGCATACGATTAATGAGATAGACAGCCGTAGAGAAAGCCAAAGACCAATACTTAATGGGCATTGAGGCGTGGGATAGGAGTGAGAGTCCGGTCTCAACAATGTGACGGTGACGACGCTCAGAATAACCATTATGTTGGGGTGTATGTGGAGGGGATGTGAGATGAGTGATCCCATTAGAAGTAAGAAAATTGGCTAATTTGACATACTCCCCACCGTTATCTGAGTATAAAGCTTTAATCGGCTTGCCGAAATGTTTTTCGACTAATGATTTGAACCTGATAAAGACATGTTCAGTATCCGATTTTTGTTTCAATGGATATAGCCAGACATATTTAGAAAAGTGGTCAACAAAAATAATGTAGTATTTTTACCCATCAAAAGAGTGAATAGGAGAGGTCCAAACATCACTATATATAACATCTAGAGGAACATTGGAAGTCACAGTAGAAGAGAAAAATGGAAGTTTGTGGCTTTTATGGCAAGCACAAGCATTACAATGCAAAGTACTAGGAACAGAAAGATTAAACAAAGTACTACATTGCTTTAAAACAGAAATTGAAGGGTGGCCTAATTTATGATGCCAATCAATAGATGTAGGAACAGAGGCAGAGTGGAGTGTTGGTGAACTAGGAGGAAGCAACTCATATATTCCACCATTATTTGAGCCTTGGAAGAGAAGTGTCCCCAACTGAGCTTCCTTCACAGTAAAAGAAGTAGATGAGAAAACAATGGAAATATTATTATCTTGGCATAATTTAGAGAGTGAAATAATATTGCGAGAGGCAGAAGGAACATGTAAGACATTATTAAGATGAAGAGAAGTAGAGTTAAGGATGAAGGAAGAATAACCAGTGTTCGCAATAGGAAGGCCGGAGCCATCACCAATAATGAGTTCATCACTACCGCCATAAGGAGCATGAAGGGACAGGTTGTCAAGATCATTTGTTACATGGTGTGACGCTCCGCTATCGAGCAACCACCCAGTGGTGTGTGGCATAGAAGTACTAGCAGTGTATGCAGTAGGTTGGTGAAGGGTGTGATACCCAGATGGAGGAGACCGGTGTTGGGAAGAAGACGCCACCACAGTAGCCTGACTTGGTGGGGTGGCATGAGGAAACTGTTGCCGAAAGATTGGACATTGAGACACATAGTGGCCGGCTTGCCTGCACCATTGACATTTCCCGAGATAAGGCTTCGATTGTGGCTTGGACGAGTCCTGGGAGACTGGTGTTGGCAAGAGTGGCTTGGAGGAGGGGGGTTGTGAGTGTTGTCGCCCTTTGTAGCCCGGCTTGGTTGCATAATTCGCAGTGGCTGGATACATCAGAGGAGCAGCTTTATGTGCTATTGAAAGTTCCCTATTGAGGAGCTTCTCATGTAACTCGTCAAAGGAGATAGTGGTCTCCCTGGTTTGCATAGCTTGCACAATGGAGTCATAGTCAGAGTCATTGAGTTGCTCAAGGATTTTCTCAATGAGTACATCTTCTTCATATGGCTTGCCAAGAGATGCCAACTGCTTTGCACAATTTTTGATGTCGTACATATAGTCGGTGATTGAACGAGAGCCTTTAGTAATTTTACGAAAACGCTCTTTAATTTGCTTGACATGACCCTTAGAGGGATTAGCAAATGTTCTAGCAAGAGTGTTCCAGGCTTCAAGGGATGTAGTACAACGGGAAATAAGAGGAACAAGAGGGTCAGAAAGAGTACCAGCAAGAGCACCATACAAGAGTTTATCTTGTCGCACCCAGGTGTTATATGTCGGGTTATCGGCTTCAAGCCCTTCGAAGGTGATGAGTTTTGAGGAAGTAGGGAAGGAACCATCAACATATTTGTGAAGATCGTAACCGATCAGGGTAGCTTCGATTTGAGTTTTCCAGGATATATAGTTGGTAGAGGTAAGTTTGAGAGTATGGTTAAGGGAGACAAGGATAAATGGTTGTGAAGGTTGGTGGGCATTTGGAATGAGGGATTGATGTGGATGGGCCATGAGGAAGATGAGAGTATAGCAGCGGAAGAGTAAGGAAAAAAAAATTGAAGATATTTCTTCAATGGCTTGATACCATGTAGAAGCTATGAAGTATTAGGTTTTATTGAATAATACTGACGGCAGAATACATCTTTAAATATACAGAGGTCTAACAACTTAAAACCAACTAAGAGAATAAACTGCAGAGAAATAGCTAACAAACCTTAGGAATAGGACTAAGCAAAGACTAAGTAACTGAAGCAGAGACTGAATAACTGATTCTATACAATGATTGATAAAATCTAACAAACTAACTAGTTTGACTTGGTATACTTTCCACATTATATTACTAATTAGTTAATCTGAATTACAAAAGGCATTCCTCCTGGGACTTTAAAAACTATTTCTACCCTCAAAAGACCCACACAACATTGTTTATAATACATCAAAATAAGAACAAAAACATAAAAAATGACACAATTTGGTGAAATTATTTCCCCCACTTTTCTTCCACTTTACCGCTTTTCACCAAAAAGGGCCAATCACAGATTCACAGCTTTCAAACCCTGGGGAACATGTAATCTTTAGGAAGTGCTTCATATATAGGATTGTTGTACCTCGTGGTACTTGCTACATTTGCATGGTTTTAAAATAAAGAAAAACATAAAAACTATTCCCTCCCCTAAATAGTCGCACTGGTTTGTCCGGTGCGAAAAATCGATGCGGAATTTAATACATTTGAATTGACTTATTAATTTAATGAGTGTTAATATATAATGGGTATTTTTTTTAATATAATTAAATGGAAATGTATAAGGGGTGGGGAGTGGTGAGTTTGAGGTGTGAATTTCTAAATGATTTTTTTGTAGGGAGTAGTAGATGAGTTAGTAGGTAAGTATAAAAAATAATATTTCCTCCGATTTTAACATTCGCAACGTTTGTGTATTTTATACTATTTACATATTTTATTTTGACTATTATCGGTGATTTGTACGAAGATAAAACATAATTATGTAGGATCTTGTTAGATTTGTCTCAATTTTCATTTTCAAAATATTAACTTTTTATAATTTTTGCTTAAAGAGAATTTAAGATAATAATGATCAAAATTTTACATAGGCATGCGTGAAGTGACCAAAGTTGCAAGTATTAAAAATCGGAAGAATTATAATATTGCTAAAAAATTTAATTTATTGAAGCAGTGCAAGTATTAAGGAAAGATCCGAAAAAAATAGCGGTGCGAATATTAAGAGACGGAGGGAGTACCAAATACAGGTAGTTTTGGTCCCGTGTCAATTGCAAAATACTCCGCGTGGGTTAATAATACAAAGAAGAGGGCCTCGTGGAACTCGTGTACATCATAGTTGATTCCATGCATAAAATGGCATACTATTCTGCACACTAATCGACAATCTTACATTCTAAAAAACAAAACAAAACAAAAAAAATGATAGAAATCGGGTATATTGTAAAATGGGTAATTTGTTTAGTGATTGTTAGATGGGTATGGAAGATTGTGAATTGGGTTTGGTTTACACCAAAAAGGCTTGAGAAGTTTCTAAGAAAACAAGGTTTAGATGGAAATTCATACAGATTTTTGTTGGGTGATCTCAAAGATATGTCTAAAATGCGTAAAGAAGCTAGACAAAAACCTATTCCTTTTACTCATGACTTCTTTCATCGTATCTTGCCTTTCCACAATCACCATTTCAATAAATACGGTTAGTTTTTCTTTTCTACTCTTTAATTAATAGTACTTGCTACTTGCTAGTGGTTTTGTCGACTAATATTTCTTGTTGTTTGTGACTATATATGTGGTACAATTTCTGCCAAACTAGGAGATTAGATCATACCATAGCAAACTAGATTATTTTTGTAGTACTAGATAATAGAAGATTCAGATCATGTAAAGAGAATATAGTCCTTGTGTTGTTACTTCAATTTCTCTGTTAGGAATAGTACGAGATAACAATCTAGACAAAGCTTACACAATATTAATAACGTGGTATACCCACGTCCCAACTTGTATTATTAATCAAAACCATTATTAATAATATAATCAATCAACCTCACATGTGTTTCTCTCAAACTATGCTCAAGTTCAGGATCTCGAGCATATCAATTATAATTATATACCCCAACTTCCTAACCCTAGTCCTTGTTGGTTTATACTTACCGCAAGTTCATTGACCAATGTTGCTTGTGTGGGTAAGAATTTTGTTTAAGGAAAGGAGAGAGTGTTAATTATGTGTGAGTATTGTGTTAGGTTTTTGCTGTAATATTATAAATATTAATTGAAATGATAGGGGGAATGGATATGATGGTATGCAGGGGAAAGCTTCTTTTCATGGATGGGGCCTATACCAGTTGTGAATGTTGCAGAACAAGAGCAAGTAAAGGGTGTGTTCACTAGGATAAAAGAGTTTCAGAAGGCCAAATTAAACCCACTTGTTGCATTGCTTGTCCCTGGACTTGTGAGCGCTGAAGGTGATAAATGGGTCAAGCACAGGAAGCTCATCAACCCGGCTTTTCATATGGAAAAGCTTAAGGTATCCTATTATATACTTCCTCCGTCTTTTAATACTCGCACTTTTGCCACTATTCATATAATCTACTTTGACTATTCGTAGTGTTTTTTGTATAAGATAAACCATAGTCATGTGGGATCTTGTTAGATTCGTCTCAATGTGTATTTTCAAAATATCAACTTTTTATAATTTTTGCATAAAGAGAATTTAAGATATAAATGATCAAAGTTGTGCATTGGCATGCGTGAAACTAACAAACGTTGCGAGTATTGAAAGACGGATGAAGTATATTGCTCCATTATATTCGATCTGACTATAGGGTTTTGTACTTGTTCTTCTTTTAGTATTGGCCGGCACGTGACATCTCTACTTTCCTATTTGTGTAGCTTATGCATCCAGCATTTGGCGCCAGTGTTTTGGATATGGTGAACAAGTGGGAGAAGATAGTATCTAAAACAGGTTCCTCTGAAGTGGATGTGTGGCCGTTTGTTTCCAGCCTGACTGCAGATGCTATCTCTCGTGCTGCTTTTGGCAGTAGCTATGATGAAGGAAGAAAGATATTTGAGTTGGTTCTTGAACAAACTGAAATCACCCTACGCCTTCTGCAATCAGTTTATATCCCTGGATGGATGTATGATATTATGTACTAAGTATTGCAGTTGGAACTTTTTTACTTACTTAATTACAATGCACTGATGATTTTATATTGGTTTCCTTATAGGTATGTGCCAACAAAGACCAACAGGAGGATGAAAACAGTAAACTCTGAAATACAAAATTTATTAACCGGGATAATCGTTAAGAGAAAGAAGGCAATGGAGGCCGGCGAAGCTGCCAAGGATGATTTGTTGGGGATATTGTTGGAGTCCAACTACAAAGATACTGAAAATGTTCTCAGTAATAAGAAAAAACTAAGCATGACTTTCCAGGAATTGATTGATGAGTGCAAACTGTTCTACTTAGCAGGGCAAGAGTCGACCTCGGTGTTGCTAGCATGGACAATGATTCTGTTGGGAAAGCACACAGAGTGGCAAGCACGAGCACGAGAAGAAGTAGTTGCAACGTTTGGTAAAAACGAACCTGATTTTGAAGGCTTAAACCATTTGAAGATAGTAAGTGCTTAATTAATTCTTTTATACTAGTAAGGTTCAATTGAACTGTTTAATCAATTAAGTTAATTAATTATAAATCATGTTGTAGGTGACAATGATACTGAATGAGGTGTTGAGGTTGTACCCTCCAGTGTGTACAATCACCCGTAAGAATTTCAACCACGACGTACAGCTTGGAAATCTGACAGTCCCTCGTGGTGCTATGGTTACGATGTCAGCATATCGTATTCAAAGAGATCCTAAAATATGGGGTGATGATGCAAAAGAGTTTAACCCACAGAGATTTTCAGAAGGGGTTGCAAAGGCTACAAAGGGGAATATTGCATTCTTTCCGTTTGGTTGGGGGCCGCGAATTTGCATCGGACAGAACTTTGCACTTATTGAAGCTAAAATGGCAGTGTCCATGGTTTTACAACGCTTTTCTTTTGAGCTATCACCGTCTTATACTCATGCTCCTACCACTATCCTCACTCTTCAACCCCAACAAGGTGCTCATCTCATTATACATAAGCTCAGGGACTAAGTTATTGCTACTATACCATGTATACATCTAAGATTTCATCATGACAGAAACCAACTTTAGTATTTACTTAATTTTGTGTTTTAGTCTATAAATTAAATAAAGTGCTTGTGCACTAAGTAGAATCTCTTGATAAATTTTTGTTTTTACCACTAGATTTTGTCATACTTTTATTTTACGCATTCTACTTAATTATTTTTCCGTAACTTGTACTTGGTGCATGAAGACATTTGAGCCTTGAGTTCATGAAAACAGCAAGCAATCAACATTGTCATTAGAGCTCTCATTTCATTTCTATTTCATTGATTCAAGTTGTGAGCTAACTGCTCATTACAAGTCCTTAAATAGGACGGCGCTGCAATCAACTTTGGAGTAAGAGCTAGCCAATCATTGTCCTAGGAATTACCCTAAACATGACTCATACAAAGAGACAAGGAAGAGCACATGATCCCATAAGTTGGGCATGTGACTTTACAACTAAGTGGGCTGGACAATAAGAAATGAAATGGGCTTAAACTTAAACACACTGCCACACACTAGCATTCTCAACAGTGCGATCACAGACCACCCTTCTAGGAAGTGTCCCCTCTAGTTCACTAGTTCAGAATCTTAACCAAACTAATTAAAGAGCAGGAAAACCGACAGCTTTTGCCTTAATCCCGAGCTAATAATATTGATTACTACTTCTTCCGTCTCTTTTTGTTTTTTATGTTTTTTTTTTTGGGTGTCAACTACTCCCTCCGTCTCTGTTTGTTATTTACATTTCCTTTTATATTATCACAAAAATGCTTTAGTATTCTAGCAAAATTTGTGTCAAATGATTATTTTAACCAATTAAATTAATTGGATCATTTAATCTTTTACACTTTTTTATTAGTACATTAAAATTTTCTCATTTTTCCAATATCAGAATTTTGATAAAAGTAAAAATATTATTAATAAACGTAATTTGCCTTGTTTAAGTAAAAAAAAAAAAATAGAGGAATTTCAATTCACATTAATTAGTCGTTAAAACGCGTACAAAATACCAAACATAAAGAACAAAAACAGACGGAGAGAGTACGTAGTTGACTACATCGAGCACTAGCTGTATGTACTAACACTCAAATAGAAAATCATTAATATTAATTATGGGTTTCACAAGCATAATCACAGGTTGTGTACTTATCAGAAATTAAACAACAATATTGAATATCTGTAGCTTTTTAGTCTGTAAATTTTGGTGCATTGTAAGACAAGCAATGATCCCGTGCTTAGGACAGTTAAACCGATCCCATACTAGTTTAGAGTTTACACCATTGTAATTTCGCTGATTCTTAGCCACCTCTGAATAGTTCTTGCTGATGGAGAATCGAGACTAAGTTAGCCATGTATCCCTAAGCTAAGGTAGATCAGTTCATCTTTTGTTTTACATTAGTATTCATGATCAAATTGAAGTCACTTTTATCTAGCTTTTGGTTACTCTTAACCTGTTTTGTTTAACTTTTACCCATTTTAAGTTGGTTGGTCATGATTTACTTTATTCAAATGAGGATTACTACGGGTGGAAATTACATCCGAATTGACTTAATGTCCGATCGAGTCGGCTACTGGCGTGTTCAGCGGTAGCGTTTGAGGTAGCGGGTAGCGTTTTGACCTAGTCAACACGCTACTTGTAAAATTTGTAAGTGTTTGGTAAAGTAGCGATTTAGGTAGCGGTTAGCGATTGAGGTAGCGGTTGGGTAGCTTTTGTCAAACGTTAAAATTGGTAGCGTTTAAGGTAGCGGGCAGCGTTTGACAAATTTATAATAAAGTTTTAAATAATATTCTTGCTTTTATTTTTATTTTTATAATATCAACCGCTACTTTTACCGAACACTCATATTAGTTACCGCAACTTTGACAGCTAACCGTTACCCGTTACTATTCACCGCTACTCGCTACTTTAACCGCTATCCGCCTACTCAACCGCCACCCGCTACCGCTAATTTTGCCGAACATGGCCTACAAGTAACCAAATCTTGGATAATAATAATAGGACGTAAATTCGTAGTCGACTCTTGATCGTTTACCTTTTAGCTTGTCTATTCTTAGTTATGAGAAGCCACGGTGCACGGTGGTGGCGTAACGCGTGACGTATCAAAATAGTACGGGAGTATCTTGGTATCGTGTGTCCAAAATGAAGACAGGTGGTCAATTGTATAATATCATCACTGGTGACTAGAGCTGTCAAAAACTGACCCGACCTGAAAACCCGACCTGAACCGACCGAATCCGTAACCGACTATGACCCGAAATTACGGTTAAACAGGTAACCCGAAACCCGACCTGTACCCGACCCGAAAAAACCGATAATCGATTTTAACCCGATGTTGTAACACCCGAACCCGAACCCGACACCCGACCCGAAAATGACCGATAACCGAACTGACCTGACCGAACAATGACCCGAACCCGATTCGATACCCGATCCGATGTCAACCCGAAACCGATTGTAACTCGATGAAACCTGCTATTGACTCTAAAATAAGTTTTTAAAAAAAATTAGAATATAAAATAATTAAAATGTATAGGTTAATTATCAGACCCGAGTTTGACACATCCCTAAGAGTGACCTGGCCTGAATTCCATTTGATCTGATTATTATCCGATCCAAACTAAGACTCGAACCCGAAAATAATTGTGTTGCAAACCGACTTAAACCCGACTCGATAAGACCCGAACCCGAAATTATCTGCTACAAACCGACTTAAACCCGACCCGATAAGACCCGAACCCGAAATCAAACCTGATCGAAATGTGACCCGACCCAAACCCGACCTGAACCCGAGATAGGAAAAAACCCGATATGACCCGACCTGAAATCGACCCGACCGAACCCGAACTCAACCCGAATGGAAGATTGACCCGACACGACCCGACCTGATCATGACCCGAGACCCGAGATGACCCGACCCAAACCCGATCCGATGACCTGTTTTGACAGCTCTACTGGTGACTTCATGTCTTCATGTGCAACAGCTTGGGACGACTTTCTAACACATCATGCACGGTTGCTCCATATTTTTTAATCTACCACTTTACAGTTAACACTCCAACATATTGCAGGTCTGAGAAATAGAATATTCTTTAATTTAAAAATGTGAAGCAACATTTAAATAACATAGTAGGAGTAAGGAAAAAGAGGAGGAAACACAAATTGCTCTTAGACTACATACATCATTTTCATACGTGGCATTCTCTACATCAGTATAACAAAATGTTATTTACTTCTCTCCGTATGTGTGGCCATGTGGGAGTTACGATCATTAATTTGGGCCCTATTTTATTAGGAGTTCTAAGTTTTTTTTTTTTATATTTTTTGTAACTATTATCTATCTGTTTTTTATTTTTTTTATTTTGCTATGAACCCATTAAAATTTTAAATAATTCTATTTTTGAAAGATTTTACCCCCACTTGTTTTATAGTCACTTCGTATCTTTTTAGGAATTACATTTACTATTTTCCGTCGTATTTTATTAGGACTCATACTTTCGTTTTTAATAACTTTTTTTAACTCACATTCTAATTATTTAATATATCTAATTTCTTTAGGGACTACCAATACGGCAATACAATAAACTCTTTCTACTTTGGCTAAAATACGTTTTCACCATTTTTTTCCTCTATTTGTTTATTACTCCCTCCCCACTTGCTTAATTATCTTTATTAGATTCGACTCTCCTTCCTTAATATGCGTGACGATCAACATGTGAGTCCTAAAAAAATACGGCGGGAGTAGCTTATTGTTCACTATTCTCTCCGTCCCTAAAAGATTGCCCAAAATGCATTTCACTTTAATAAGTTCACTTTATTAAGACTTGGTTCTAACTAAAAGAAAATCGGTAGGTAGATTTGTCTTTTAGTTAGATTAAATAATAATGTGTGGGGAGAAACATTTGTGAAACACAAACCAAATAAGATATGAGGCAAATATATAGGGACATCCATTTATAATATATGAGACAATCACTACAAGAAATTGTACTATTAACGACGGGAAATCCCGTCGCGAAAGGCCAATAATCGTTGATTAACTACGGGATTTCTTGTTGCGAACCCGTCATAAAAGGGGGCCGTCGTTAATAGGAATCCCGTCGTAAATCCGTCGTAAGTCCGTCGTAAAAGACATTTGCGACGGTTATTCCCGTCATTGTTTGGTTGTTAGCCCCGTCGCAAAAAGCTTTTGCGACGGGATTTTTGACCCGTCGTAAATAGGTTGTCGTTAAAGATACAAATTCTTGTAGTGAATCTTTTAGAGAAGAAGGAAGCACCTCATTTGCTTTATTATTATATACTATATTTTCTTAATGCTTATATTGGTCAAAACATGTAAATAATTACACAAAAATAACACGCCTAGAAAGATAAGTAAGTTAGAGGATTTACAAGAGAAATTTAGGAATAAGAATAATTTCAAGAAAAAATAACTTTAATTCTTCCTTCCATCCTTTAATACTCTCTCCGCTTTCCTTATAAAGTCACCCTTTAATATTCGCTCTGTTTGTATAAATGACATATTTTTACTAATATGATATTATTTCTCTCACTTAAACATAGACCCACGCATATTCATACTTCCTAAAAAAATCATAAAAAAATTCAACTCCCACCATATATCCCACCCCTTTATTTGACACATTTCCACTAACTATATTAAAAAAAAACCCAATATCAACTATTAACTCCGTTTCAAAATGACTTTTACACTTTTTGTTTTAGTCCATTTCATAATGTTCTTCACACTTTATTTTATTATATTTTTGGACATGAAAATTACTACCTTATCCTTTTTACCTCCACAATATTTATAATGTCCACCCACTTTCTCTTACTTTATTAATTATTTTCTTACACTCACCTACTTTTTACACATTTATCTTACTTTATCCATATTTTATTATATTCAACCAACTTTTCTACTTTTGTCTTAATTTTTGTGTAAATAGTAACTGTAGAGATCTTTATGAAACAGATGTAGCATTTGTCTATTATCCTGTTTATTTTATTCTATTATTCTTATTGATTATATTTGTTTGGTTAACCTTGGGCCGGGAGAGCTGCTAGTTGCTCCCCACTGATTGTTGATCAAATTTTAGGATAGTTTCACAAACAGAATTAGGATAGTTTCACAAACACAATTATCTGTGAAGGGAGGAAGTATCGATCATGGACTAGCTTAAGTTATCACTTATGTAAACGTAAGCCTCAACGTCGGCAAATCTATCCTCCACCACTTATTAAATACGAAGTATTATACATAATAATTCAAACAAATAAATAAGTAAAATTTGGTGGCTGCATGTTATTTGGTACTTGTATAATTTATAGTGGAACCCGCAGCCATAAACCATTAACCCACCAAAGACTTTTCGCCAAAAAATCTATCCCCATTTTCCACCTCTATATTACCTCGTCATCTTCTCCATTTTTTTTTGAAGAAAGAGAAATTGGTAAACCCAATAAAAATGAGAACCGGGTATATTGTAATCGGGTTAGTTTGTATAGTGATTTTAACATGGGTATGGAAAATGATAAATTGGTTATGGTTTAATCCCAGAAAGTTGGAAAAGCTTCTCAGAAAACAGGGTTTGAAAGGGAATTCATACAAGTTTTTGTACGGAGATATCAAAGAAACCTTCAAAATGCGTAGTGAAGCAAGAGAAAAGCCTATTCCTTTTACCAATGATTACGTTTCCCGTATTTTGCCGTTTCTTCATCAACATGTTCACAAATATGGTTAGTTTAACTGTTTCTCTCTCTTCTCAATTTAGAAAAATAAATGATTTGTGGAGTTTTGGCTGTTCCAGGTATTGGTTTCGTCAATTAGTTGGTAAATTAATTGAAGATTAATTTAATACTTATTTCAATTATAAATTCTACTTGTCCAACTTTTTTTTTTTCTTTTTTTTGGGGAACTTAGGTTGTCTAAATTTAACTGAATTTGTTTGAAATTATCTAAACTTATTTTTACTGAAATAAGTGGAAATAAGGCGAACTGGGAACATAGTTGAGCTTAAGTGGCACTGATCAAGTTAATATATAGTTGATTAATAGTGGAATTATTCATTCAATACTAAATTAATACCATGTTTACATACTGTATATCATTATTCCTAAATATAACCACATATGCTAAATTAGTAGTCTGTATATGCTAAATTAGTAGTTTTTTGGTTAAAAAGGGCTGATACTGAACTGGGCAAAATTTGATATGAAATCCTATATATCTACTCTGGTATACTGATTACTGACAATGCTGTATTAGACTTTATGTTAATTGAACTTTTCATATCACCTCAAGTACCAACATCAGCATGGATGCTCAATCCCACAGTCTAACATAAGTAGTCGAGTAGAGCACTTTAACACTTCATTTTTATGCCAAAATCATGGAAAACTAGTACAAAAAAGCCAAGTCACACACTTGAAAACATACCTGTATCGGACATGATAGTCCAAGTAACATAGATATTAGTGCAGTTTGTGGCTGTCTAATGTCTATATACCGCATAAAAAATAGTGGAAAGGGAAAGGGAAAGGGAAAGAGAAAAGGTTTACTTGGTCATCACAAAATAGAATAGTGCATTAAGTAATAGAATTTGCCCCAGAAGGCTACAATGAGACAATGTGCAGTGTGCCTGCTGAGTTGAGTTCTGAAGTTGAATTTGAGAAGATAGGACAAATGTGCAAAAACTAAATTGGGTGTACCTAGTTCGGTTAGTAAGTGTAATTGGGTACATAATAGATTAGTAGAGGTTCTCAAGTAATCCAAGTTAGTCTAGTTTTTATTACATTAAAGTAGAAAATACTCCTTATGTTACAAGTATAAAAAATTGGAGGGATTCATTTACTTTCCGATTCAAGGCGTTGTATTTGTTAAGAGTCATGGTAAGAATTGGAAGCTTAATTAAGATATGCATATTGTGATCGTTTACTCTTGTTTGAGAAGAAGTGTTCCCTTTGTTTACTTAATTTCTTAAAACAAGTAGTCTAGGACTATCAGTTATGTCATGAAGTTGTTCAAAGTTAGATTTTGATTGTAAAATGTTGGAATATTTGATGGAAAATATGAGAGTAAATGCAGGTGAAAATTGTTGGACATGGCTAGGGCCTGTACCAATTATAAATATTGCAGAACCAGAGCTAATAAGGGATGCTCTGAATAGGATGAATGAATTTCAGAAGGCAAAACTGAACCCACTTGTTGGGTTGCTTGTCCCTGGACTTGTAGGCTATGAGGGTGAAAAATGGGCGAAACACAGGAAACTGATCAATCCTGCTTTTCATACTGAAAAGCTTAAGGTATGTAATTGTTCTGAACAAGTATTGAATTCAGCGGCCCATTCTTTAATAAGTTTTTGATAGTATTGACCTTTTATGTAGCTTATGCTCCCAGCATTTAGGGACAGTAGTATTGATATGGTGAAGGAGTGGGAGAAGATAGTTTCTGAAACAGGTTCCTCTGAGGTAGATGTTTGGCCACACCTTATTACCCTATCTGCAGATGTTATCTCTCGAGCTGCATTTGGTAGTAGCTATAAGGAGGGAAGAAGGATATTTGAACTTCTTAAGGAACAGACGCAAATTACCTTACGCCTTTTCCAATCAGTTTATATCCCTGGATGGAGGTAATTAGTTATAGAGTGCTCTATTATTGCACTTGGGAATTTAAGTTTTGAACATTTTACAAAAAATAATAGCATTGAAATTCATAGGTTCGTGCCAACAAAGACCAACAGGAGGATGAAAGAAATGAATTCTGCTATACAAAATTTGTTGACGGAAATAATTGACAAGAGAAAGAAGGCAATGGAAGCAGGTGAATCTCCAAAGGATGACTTATTGGGGATATTGATGGACTCCAACTTTAAAGCGTCTCAAAGTATTGGGAGTCAAAAACAACAACAAGCCATGAGTTTCCAGGATATGATTGATGAGTGTAAGCTGTTCTACTTTGCTGGACAAGAGACAACCTCGGTGTTGCTAGTATGGACAATGATTTTGTTGAGCAAGCACCAAGATTGGCAAACACGTGCACGAGAAGAAGTGCTCGCAACATTTGGAACAAATCAACCAGACTTGGAAGGGTTAAATCGTTTGAAGATAGTAAGTGCTTGCGTTCAATTCATTTATGCTTATTTGATGGTTGCATTGTTGTTAATTATATTTGTTTGAGTTTGTTGTAGGTGACTACGATACTGTATGAGGTGCTAAGATTGTACCCACCAGTGGTTACAACATCCCGTAGGATATATCAGGGTGATATGAAACTTGGAAATATAGTGGTACCTCGTGGTGCAATGGTTAGTTTGTCAATAATCAATACACACCACGATCCTAGACTTTGGGGTGATGATGCAAACGAATTTAAACCAGATAGATTTTCAGAAGGGATTGCAAAGGCAACCAAGGGTAATATATCATTCTTTCCCTTTGGTTGGGGACCGCGGATTTGCATTGGACAGAACTTTGCAATTGCTGAAGCTAAAATGGCAGTGTCCATCATTTTGCAGCGTTTCTCTTTCGAGCTGTCACCGTCCTATACCCATGCTCCTACCACGGTTATAACTCTTCAGCCCCAACATGGTGCTCATCTCATTTTACACCGGCTTCCTAGTTGTGACTAGTTAGTTGGTACTTCAAGTTCTATAAAACATAAGTGTATTGTACGTACACATAAGTTACGTACTGTATACATTCATGTATATGATTCGGCGATTATCTTGTAGGCTCTAGTATACATGAAAGAATGTATCCATCTCTACGGAAGATGTTGCTGATGCGCGTTTGAGGCTTTGTTATATATGTCTAGCTAGTAACCTTTAAAAGTAGGGAGAAAATGTATATAACCCCACATGTAATACATTATCTCATCAACTAATTAAGGGCGCCCATGAGCTTGGATGCATTCTATCTTCCTATATTATTCATACGGGTCTGAATGTCTGATGATTGAGGCTGTGGTATGTTGTTTGAGACTAGTCAATAAGAATGCCAGTTTTCTGTTTTTTTTATTATGCCGACCAGTTTTTTTTTGATAATTATTGCATGTATTTTATTGACTGAGTATCAATTAGTACATGCCTTTGTGCTCGGCTTACATTGAAGCATGATCATATAGGAAATGCATTATTAAAGCCAAGCCACAAATTCGTCCATCCTCAAGAGGCCCTGCTTGGCCATGGAGTCTGCAACAACATTCGACTCTCTCCCCTTGTATGCGATATGATGCTAATATTTGGCCCTTTATGTATCATGCCACGAATGAAATTGAGAGTGAAGTTCAGGTTCCAGGGGCCCTTGATGATACCGTTACACCATTTGACAGCGTTGCTTGAGTCCGACTCCGCTATGAGGGAGGAAAATTTCAGTCTATCAGAATTCATGGTGATTTTGAGAGCTCTTTGAATGGCTAGTACTTCGGCATGGTTTATCTCCATGTAAGGTATTGGGCTTGAGAATAGACACATAAATTTCCCGGTATGATCACGAAGTACACCACCAATAGAGCATTTGGAGAGTAGGGAGAAAATTAGAAAGCAAATCATAGATTCTTTTTTGACCCCCAGTCGTAAATTCATGGATCCACTCCCTGATATTGAATATTCGAATTAACACGAAACAAACGCAAAATATTGAGTATTCGAATTAACACGAAACAAACACAAAATAATCTGGTCTCATTTCTAGGTCACATCACAAGTGTTAATGACTTAGTGGTGCGTTACAAAATTTCTCGAAAGGGAAAATTTAAAGCAAGGTCTATTGTACTCCCTCTGTCTCTTTTTGTTTTTTACGTATGTTATTTTGCACGCGTATTATCAACTAATTAATGTGCATTAAGATTCCTCTATTTTTTTTTATTTAAACAAAGCCAATTACGTTAATTTATAATGTTTTCACTTTTATCAAAATTCTGATATTGAGAAAATAAGAAAATTTAATGTCCCATTGAAAAAATACAAGAGATTAAATGACCTAATAATTTAATTGATTAAATAATCATTGGACATAAATTTTGATAAAATATTAAAATATAGATGTCATAATATAAAAGAAAATGTAAATAACATTTTGAGGAGTCCGGATTCTCTAGAGTTTTAATAAAACTCTACCTTGTAGAGTTATTTTAGAACTCTAGAGGATCCAAACCATTTTGAGACACCCAAAAAGGAAAAGGTAAAGAACAAAAAGAGATGCAGGGAGTATTTTTTAGTAAATTAAAAATAAAAGTATGAGAATCATAAATCTATTTTCATTTCTTGTTACTCCGTATTACTCCGTATTACTCCCTTTATCTCTTTTTATTTTTTACGTTTTCCTTTTTGGGTATTTCAAAATGTTCTTTACATTTCCTTTTATATTATCACATAAATGACTTATTATATATTCTATCAAAATTTGTGTCCAATTATTATTTTAACCAATTAAAATTTTCACACTTTTCCATTGGGACATTAAATTTTTCTTATTTTCCAATATAAGAATTTTGATAAAAGTGAAAATATTATAAATAAACGTAATTTATCTTGTTTAAATAAAAAATTGAGGAATCCCGATGCAAAATAATTAATCGTTAAAACGCGTGAAAAATACCAAACGTAAAAAACAAAAAGAGACGGAGGGAGGGAGTAGTTTCCAAAACCAACATATGTTTCTGGGAATGACTAATTTTAAATTAAGAAGTCTAATATTTAGTCAAAACAACAAATAGTAGAAGTATTATAAAGTCTCATAAATAGTTAACTGAGGATTAACCTTCCCAAAATTGCTTGGTATTTACCGAAGACTAATAATGTTGACTCTAAGCTTGTTGCTCCCAAAATCTTGGAACATGAGCTAAACCAGTGCCATGCATTCGTCCTAGGGATTACACTTCTGCATGGGAGACACGTAACAACATAACCCTAAAGCCATTCTAACTAGACACTGAACTAAATGCATGCATTTTAGTTCAACTATATACTTCATATATAACAAAGCCATTCTAGCTAACACTCCAATATCACGCACATTTGAAGAAAAAAACCACAAAAAATGGGAATAATTGGGTATATTATAATTGTGTTAGCTCTTATTTTGATTCTAAATTGGGTATGGAAAACATTGAATTGGGTTTGGTTTACTCCCAAAAAGCTTGAAAAGCATATGAGAGAACAAGGGTTGAAAGGAAATCCCTACAAATTGTTGTATGGTGATACTAAAGAAATCTTGAGTATGCGTAATCAAGCGACGGAAAAGCCCATTTCTTTTAAAAATAATGATCACGTTTCCCGTATTTTTCCCTTCCTTTGTCATCAAATCAACACATACGGTTAGTTTTATTCCCATTCTTTTACTCGCTTCTAATTTCTAAATAAGGTTATTGTTATTATGAACTTTTAAGTTAGGGGTTGTAATAAACGTATAATTGATCGAGTTAAACATATTCGGTAAAAATGCAGGTGAAAATTGTTGGACATGGCAAGGGCCTGTACCGATCATACATGTCCAAGCACCAGAGCTAATGAAAGATGCGTTATCTAGGATGAACGACTTTATAAAGCCGAAACTGAACCCACTTATTGACATGCTTGTACCTGGAGTTTTTAGCTACGAGGGCGAAAAATGGACCAAACACAGGAGGTTGATCAACCCTGCTTTCCATGTTGAAAAGCTTAAGGTATATATGCCTTACTTTTTGTTGCAAATGAGTCACGAGGGCAAATAAATTACATATGGGGACGGGGAATTTTCGCATTCTTAACTATTAGGGCAAGACCTCATTGATAATTACGCGTTATTGTTTCTTTGATTTCATGCAATTGTCTCACATTGAACATTTTCTGTAGTTTATGCTTCCGGCAATAGGCACAAGTGTCACTGAAATGGCCAACAAATTGGACAAGAGGTTATCCGAATCAGGTTCTGCTGAGGTGGATGTGTGGCCGTACATGACAAGCCTATCCGCGGATGCTTTGTCTCGTGCTGCTTTTGGAAGTAGCTACATCGAAGGATGTAGAATATTTGAACTACTAAAGGATCAAATACAAATCATTATGCGAGATTTCTATTCTTTTCAAATCCCTGGTTGGAGGTAATTAATTACTGGAATATTCTTGCGTGGATCTGGTCCACAATAATATTAGTGTGGACCCAAAATCAATAATTATAGTGACATTTATTGTTCATATAGTAACCATAATAAATTAAACACCAACATTTTTAGACATAGTAACCATTTTTTGAAGCATAGTAACCTTATGTTTTTACAAGCGAATTATGACTTAAAATCACATTATTTAAGCACAACATGTATCAACGACACTAATTAGATATATTTTTTTCCATAATAATCCTAATAAAATGCCAAAATAAATTAGGCACAAGTTGTTAACTTTATTTTAAGACATGGTCCACAATAAATTTAGTGTGGACCAAGTCTATTTAAGAATTATACTTAATTACTTGCAATTAACTTACCACCCACCTAGCTTTATCGTTCACTTTGCAAATTATTAATGTTGTATTGTTGTAGGTTTGTACCAACAGAGACGAATAGGAAGATGAACAAAATTAATTCAGAAATACAAACATTATTGACGGGATTAATTGACAAGAGAAAGAAGGCCATGGAGGCCGGAGAAGCTGCTAAGGATGACTTGTTAGGGATTTTGTTGGACTCTGACTTTAAAGCGTCTGGTAGTAATAATAAGCAACAAACGGCCATGACTTTCCAGGATATAATCGACGAATGCAAGTTGTTCTACTTCGCAGGACAAGAGACTACCTCGGTTTTGTTGGGTTGGACAATGGTTTTATTGAGCAAACACCAAGACTGGCAAACTCGTGCAAGAGAAGAAGTCTTGGAAACCTTTGGAAAGAATCAACCTGACATTGAAGGACTAAGCCGGTTAAAGATAGTAAGTCGATCTAACTTAAACAAACCAATATACGCAATTTAGAAGTTGGACCATGGTGCACAGTGAGCATGGTTCACCTTAAGAACACTAGTATATAATTAAAAGAACAGTTGGTTACGTTAATATAACACTAATATATTTTTTATTATATTTTTAATAAATAGTGAAATACTCCGTACTATATTATTTTTTATAACATAAATCTAATATTCTAATATACATATATAAAGGAGGCATATTTGCTGAAATATTAAAGCGCCACCTAGGATTATTAATGGTTTCGTCCAATGAAAAATAAGATTTCTAATTTATTTTTGAATTAAAAAAATCAAGTGCCACGTAGATAATTAATTAGGTGCCATGTAGATATTTTAATTAATTAATTACTAATATATACAACTCCATCTAAAATCAAACACACTAATAATTAAAAAATAATCGATTGCCACGTAGATAATTAATTAGGTGCCAAGTAGATATTTTAATTAATTAATTATTACTAATATATACAACTCCATCTAAAATCAAACACTCAAATAATTAAAAAATAAATCTAAAATAAAATTCATCCAAAATCAAACCCTAATCCAAAATAAAATAAATAAAATTCAATTTAAAATCAAAACATTAATCAAATATTAGAGCGCCACGTAGAAAAATCTAATGGTTTCGGCCAATGAAAAATAATATTTCGAAATTAATTTTGAATTAAAAAAGTCGAGTGCCACGTAGATAAATGATTAAGTGCCACGTAGATATTTTTTATTAATTAATTATTAATATTACGCATATACAATTTCATCCAAAAACAAACACTCTATTAATAAAAAAAAACTAAAATGAAATTCAATGCAAAATCAAAAACTAATCTAATCTAATATATAAAAGTGGTATATACATAAGATGTTTATTTAAACATAACAATTTAATAGAATCCGTGCATCGCACGGGCTAAAATCTAGTAGTGAAATACGGAGTACTATATTATTTTTTATAACAAAAAAAAGTGAAATATTATATCGCATGTTCTTTTGCTTACGCACATATGTTCTTTTGGCCGGTGCACCATGCTCACTGTGTACCATGGTCCATAGCGCACGGATTGATCCAATATATGCTCACCCACCATTTGAATGAATGATTTTGTTTGATTGTTTTACTTTTTTGTATAGGTGACAATGATATTGTATGAGGTGTTGAGATTGTTTCCTCCTGTAATAGAAGTGTCTCGTGCAATACCAGACCGCGAAACAAAGCTTGGAAATATATTAGTCCCAGCTGGTTCAGTGGTGAGTCTGTCAATCCTTCATACACACCACGATAAAAGACTATGGGGTGATGATGCACATGATTTCAAACCAGATAGATTTGCAGAAGGGGTTGCAAAGGCAACTAAAGGCAAAATGGCATACTTTCCCTTTGGTTGGGGACCTAGGATCTGTGTTGGTCAGAACTTTGCAATTGCTGAAGCTAGAATGGCAGTATCCATGATTTTGCAGCGCTTTGTTTTCGAGCTTTCCCCGTCTTATACTCATGCTCCTACCACCATTTTAACTCTTCAGCCCCAATTCGGTGCTCATTTGATTGTACATCCGTTACAATCATGATTAGCTTCAATGGCGTGCAAACATTATGTCAGAGGATCGGCATATTCGACTTCAATTCGCCTGTACTAGTTTCACAAGAGGATAAGCTCGCCTGGCTACTCGAGCTTCTTGCTAAATGTTTATTGCATTGTACTAAGTACTATTAATTAGCTAAGCACTCTTTAAGATTTAGTCTTACTCTTGTTTCCGAAATAAAATGCATGAATTATTACTTGCTGGGATTAATGCATTACTTTGCTAGCCATAATAACAAAATTTATATGTTGAAATTGTAGGATAATATAGATGCATGAAGGGGAATTTTAGGAAATAATTTCTTAACATCTATTATAGGATCACATGCATAATAATAATATGAATCAGATTTATGATGGTAGAATAATATTCTCTGTACCGTGTTCTCCCGTTTGTATGCAAGCTTCGAAGATCTAAGAGCCTCGAGTGTTGCTCCACTATTTAGTCCATGCATGAATACCAACGTCTATTAGAACGGGAGAGAAAAACTTCTCTTGCTTTTGGTGGTAATGTAAGTGACGTCTTTTCAAGGGAAGGGTTTTGGGTTTTCTTTTGTTTCAAAGTTACTGATTAACTTGTTATACATAAAACTTAATATTATATCAATATAATATTAGAGTTATGGGTTAATTAGGAGAACTAATTCTTCAACCCTTTCCCTTTATGGTCGACTGGTACAAGGCCCACTAATGGGCTTGTTTGTTTTTGTTCAACTAGTGTTGCAATGTCTAACCTCATAGGATTAATATATTTTAGTTGTAAGCCCAATCAATATTGCCCTACTAATCACATTTATTCTCTAGCAAACTAATATGATTACTAAATAATTAACTTATTATCTTCATAATTAATTCCTATTTATATTTACACTACAAGAAATTGTACCTATAACGACGGAATATCCCGTCACTAAAGGCCAATAGTGGTGGAATTTCTTGTCGCGAACCCGTCATAAAAGGGGGTCGTCATTGATGGAAAATCCCGTGGTTAGCCCATCCTAAAAGATATTTGCGACGGGCGTTCCCGTCTTTATTTGGTTGTTAGCCCATCGTGAAAGACTTTTACGATGAGATTTTTCACCCGTCATTATTGGATTGTCATTTAATGATACAAATTCTTGTAGTGTTAGAAATTGCCGGAATGCCGAAGGACATATTCCTTCAATCTCAGCTCCTACTTGTCGGAAGACAAGGACGCAATGCTAAATTACTTAAGTCTCTTAATTCCAAATTTTATATCACAATGTTATTCTCAAATTTAGTTTCTTGATCGCCGAGTTTGAACTGTTCAAATAAATATTAGCATTTTAATCCCATTGCGCATGGCCATGCAATTTTTCAATTCTCGCTCATCAAGAGGCCTTGGCACCATTCCTATCTAATAGGAGGACTTATCACTCTTGTATGACCATAACTCCCACTCAATTCTTAGCCTACATGATCACCGCCTTTATAACCTCCTTTTACGGTGCGATGTTTAACAATGTCAATGTTAAACTAATTGTCTCATGGTTATTAAGACATACTCATGTCTAAAGAATCAACTAAATATAGAAATTTAATTCTACTTTTAGAATCTAGTTAGGTCATGTCTCAATGCATCAAATACACATCCATATAATCAATTAGAAAATTGATTAGTTTAATATTGACGCTGCTAATCGTCGGATAGCCAATGATCTTTCTTATGACTCCCTTCAGGATATTGACGGGTGATTAGAATTTTTTTAATATCAGCATACCATGCATCCTCATCATCTTGCAAAGTCGAAGCAGCGTCCCATGTTAAATTTACTGCTAAGTTTGCTAGCACATCCGTGAAACTTTTTTGCTCTCGGGGTAGATGTGTGAAGTCAATATCTTCAAAGTAAGGAATGAATTGTTGGAGATACTCAGTATACATTTGCAATCTTTAATCTCAGACTCTCCACACTCCGATTGTTTGAGAGATAATGAGGTTAGAATCTCCATATACTGCGAGGAATTTTAACCTTGCTGCTAAGGCTGCCTTAACACCATAAATGCAAGCTTCGTATTCCTCCGTGTTATTTGTCGTTGGAAAAATCAGCTTCACAGTAAAAGGGATATAAAATCCATAAGGATCAATGAGTAACACACCTGCGCCATTTCCCCTTCAATTAGATGCTCCATCAAAGTACAGTTTCCACCTAGATATACCAACGTCGAGTAAATGTTCGTCGGGAAAATCTTCATCAAATTCGTCTCCTGATATTGGTCCATCAGCCAATGCTTTAGATATCGCCCTCCCCTTGATAGATTTCTGGTTTACACATTGAATATCAAACTCTGAAAGCATTGCATGCCATCTCGCGAACCTCTCAGCAAGAATTGGTTTCTCAAAAATGTACTTGATAGGGTCAAGTCTTGAGATAAGAAAATTTGTATGAGCTTGTAGATAATGTCGTAGCTTCTTCGTGACATATATGAGGGCGATGCAAGCTTTTTCTAAAGGATTATATATGGTTTCATAATCCAAAAACTTCTTGTTGAGGTAGTAAATGGCAATTTCTCTTTTGGTGTCTTCTTGGTATTGAGCCAATAATGCTCCCATGGCAGTTTCAGCGACTGTGAGGTAAAAAATCAAAGGCTCTCCTTGCTTGGGTGGCATTAATACTAGGGGATTAGAGAGATATTCCTTCATTGAGTCAAATAAAGGTTGACATTATGCATTCCATTTTTTCTGTTTATTTTTCCTTAAAAGCTTGAAAATCGGTTCACATCGAGTGCCAAGTTGCGATATGTACCTGCGAATGTATTGAATTATTCCAAGGAATCCCTGGATTTCTTTTTTTTCCTTGGGGGAGGAGCTCTTGGATGGCTTTCACTTTTTCGGAATCAACCTTGATCCCATCTTGGCTCACAATAAAGCCCAAAAGTTTTCCAGAAGTAACTCTAAGTACACATTTTTTAGGATTTAATCTTAAATTATTTTCTGATCTTGTCAAAAAAAATTACCTTAATGCATTTATGTCCTCCCCTCAATCGTGGCTTTTGAGAATCATATAATCCGCGTATATTTCAACTATATCATTACTAAGGTCATGTAGAATTGTTATTGCAGCTCGTTGATAAGTAGCACCTGCGTTTTTTAAACCGAATAGCATTGCTTGATAATAGAATGTTACCCATCATGTGATAAATGACGTCTTTGGAATATTGTCTTCTACCATGAGTATTTGATTATAGCCCGAGAACCCGTCCATAAATGAGAACATGGAATGCCCTGCAGTGCTATCTACCAGTACATCAATGTGAGGTAAAGGGAAATAATCTTTTGTGATGTAGCATTCAAAATCCCTGAAGTCAATGCATACTCTGACCCTTCCATCTTTTTTGGGAACTACCACTATGTTAGCCAACAATTCAGGGTGTTTGATTTGTTTCATGAAGTTGGCATCGAGTTGTTTTTGGATTTCAGCTTTGACTTTTAGACTAATTTCCGGTTTCATTCTTTGGAGCTTTTGTTGCTTCGGCTTGCTGTTGGGATAAAGGTGAATGCGATGTTCAGCAATGTTTCAACACCTGCATATCTTCATACGACCATGCAAATACATCTACATACTCCCTAAGCAAAGCAATGAATGCAGTTTGTTCCTCGGGGGAAAGTGAGACCCTACTTTGACTTCTTTTACATTACTTTTAGTTCCAATATTTATAACTATTGAATCATCTTTGGGCATCATGCATGACTTAGGCTCATCGAAAGATTCACTATCAGATAATGCATTGTGATCAAAATTAACTTCTTGCATGCAAATATATTTAGCTTTATTAACACATTCAAAGTCTTCATTATCAGAATAAGCTGGGTATGAAGGAATGATTGGGTAGATGATGAACTATCGAATTCATAACCTTTCAAGGTAGAGGAATGGGTAGTGTTTGAATTTGAAAGATGTTTGGGAGTTGGATCACTTAAAACGTGTGGAATGTAAGATTATTTGTTCTTGATATAGGTATTTCCTTCGCGCTCAATCCTTGCACTAACTGGTACAATAAACGTCATTGGATCAAGATTTCCTTCATTTCCAAAGTTTGTAAATAATTATCTCAAAACTCCTTGCTTTAAATACTTGATCCAATCAATGTTCTCTTTCGGCTTAGGCTCTTTGTATAATCACTTTTTGATTAATTCTTCATTTCTAGCTTCAGCAAAGAACATCTCTAGTCCTGGGAGTCTCTGCTTCTTAATTGGGTCATACCATGCAGGGCCGGTCCTGACTTTTTTGTGGCCTGTGGGCGAAAAAATAATTTGGGGCCCTATATATTTAAAGGTTTACAATAAAAATTATTTGTAAATAGGAGATGCTTTTTATTAAAAGGGTGATATGATACTACTCTCATACAACTTGTTTTTTTTTTCCTCTTTTTTTCATTCATTAACTCTATTAAAAACATACATAATAGTACTTCTATAAGGTTTAAAACATTCGATCTTGTATTATTAAACATGAATTCCAATATATCTCAAACATTAATTATCAAAATAACATCTGAAAATAACAAGTTAACAACGAAATATGTACGGTTCGCAAAGTACGTTGGATGAAAGAAATGTATTGGAAAAATAATTACTCCGCATGTTCGTATTGTACAAGAGTTTTAGCAAGTGTATGCAAATTTTCGAGCTATGCGTTAAATTAATTTGATAAAATATACTATGACTAAAAATTCAATTCTTTTTTCAAAATCCTAAAATTAAAATATTAAATAAACAAAAGAAGAAAAAAAGTTAGTAGGACTGGAAAAGTTGTGCATGAAAATGACTGACTTTATTTTGGTGTATTATGTTTGATACAAATTGAGAAATAAAAATAGCAGGTATAAACGTGAAAGAAATTAATAAACTTTTGGGAAAAAAAAAGTAACGATTGCGGAATCAAACCCGCGCATATCCAATCCATGCAGTGAGTTACTTCTATGCGCATTAACCAGTGAATCAAGTTTTGGCATTTCTTAATATGTTCAATAAGAATTTAATGATGACGTTATCTGGTAGATTGCGTTGATTTCAGGCCTTTTCCCTTGGGCCCAGGGCGAGTGCCCCTTATGCCCTGCCCAAGGGCCGGGTCTGATACCATGGTTCAGAAAATTCGTAGTAGGGCTCAGTATCAGTATCATATTGTAACACAAACTTTCCATTCAATGTGAGAGATGTAGGGGAATACAGTTAAACATAATAACATGTGCGGAAACAATCCCCAAAGCCAGGAAGCATGTATAAAGCACAGATTAAGCATACTTACGTTTAAAGCGTGTTTTCCACAAATCTGTCAACGAACACGAACTTAGAACTCCACTTGTCGTTCCTCTACTTGGTTCACCGACACGATCAGATCCGTCTTGATTATCGTAGCTTAGACAATTAATCAAGATAGTTTGCTTTTGGGAAGAACTCACTTTGGAGGCATAGAGAGAATTAGGGTTCTCTGAGTCTCTAGGGTTTTGAGTATGTGTGAATTATTTTATTGGAAAAAGGGTTAGAAGGTTATTAACATAACCTTACTAACCGGCCAAGCCACAAGGGCAAGACCGGCCAGCAAGCCCACACAAGCGCACACGAGCACACACAACGAGCTGGGCCGTGGGCCGCGCTGCTGCTGCTGTGTCGTTGCCTTGGCCCCCGCGCACACACACGCAGCTGCTCGGCCATGGGCCAGCGGTGCTGTGTCGTGGCCTTGCTTGCGTGCCGAGTGTCCATGGGCCTTGAGTGCTTCGCGCACTTGGATCGTGGGCCACTCCCCGTAGTCGCGACTTAACATCGTTCCGGATATTATTTATCGTTTCGTATACGACGAATAACCGTCGTACGATACGATTTATTCGTTTCTCCTAGCTTACGAATATTCGTGATACGATATACGATTCCGATGCAAGGTCGTATCGTATAATACGTTTTCCAAAACTAATTCCCGAAAAGCTATTAAATGAATTTCCGATTCATTTAATCCGGTGATCTGTTACGTGTCATTGGTGTGACCTTGTAGGTTCAGTCAAGAGTAAGCTGTGAGTTTAATATTCATTAGAACTCACTGATCGGAAGCATTGCTCCAGCTAGCTGTTACGATCACTTGATCTCACTGAATTAATTGTTCGCAATTAATCTGAACCTTGGTATTAGACTTAATGCACCTTGGGTGAAGGACATATTTCCTTCAAGAGATGGTTTCTTGATGACGTGGAGGTCCTTGCTTGGATCATATCCTAAACCATAGCGATTTCGCTTCTCAGTAATGGGGATTTGATGTTTCATACCTTTGCCATCACGACCTAAATCTTCGCCTGGGATATATCCCATCTTCATCATCAATTGAATGCCTTTGGTGAAGGATTGAGAGGCATTTCTTTTTGGGTCTTGTTTTGAGATATTTGATTATTGAGGGTGGTGTGTCATTTTGTGGGAATTGAGGCTTCAAATAAAAGTGTTAGGTACTTCAAGGTTTTCACCTAAACATAGGATACCTATGGTCAAATTCATGACAGAAAAAAACAATGTGAATGCAGGAAACCAAAGACACATTTTATTGGTTTTGAAAACTCTATTTTAAAATCAGGTCATATTTTTTTAAAAGAAAAAGAATATAAATGATTTTCCCTTTCACGGAATCAGAAATATTGTAATTGACATTTGACTGTGTTAGATTAGGGAGGTGATTGTTAGAGGATCACAATTATTATTTTTTATTGGATAACAACATGTTGTTTTATGTTCTTTTGGCGTTCATCTCCGTTTCACTTATGGTATCCGAATGATTACTGACATAAATAAGAAAACAGAAAAGAAAACCAATAGTACGGAATGTATCCCTTTTACGTATATATTTCTTAATTTGGAATTGAAGTGTGTTTCGTGATAGAATTATGTACTCGTGTTGTTTGTGCTAACGTACATGCCCCTGTGAGTCAAGTAGAGTTCTCTCGTATCTTAAGAGCTTTGGTAGAGGCTCTCCTCCTGCCGTTTCATAAAAAGAAACAAAAACTTATTAGCTATTTCAGGATCGCACCCGAAAGTTGTATACGGTTCTCCACGCGTGTAGCCATTTTGAAGAAAGTCTTATAAGTATTTGTGTATGTGTTAAGCGGAGAATCAGACTCGTTGTAGTTATCAATAGAGTCAATTAGTACATATATTCTAAAGATGATTAAAAGAAAATGTTGATCCAAAAAGAGAAGAAAAGTTATCGATACAATATACTGCGTTAGTTTATTTTTTTAATCTGTAAATTAGAAATTTTATAAGCCAGAACAAACTTCCAAAGAAAAGGAGATACAAACATCATCTAGGAGGGGCTTATCATCGATGGGCCTCCCCGGTCCGCACTTCCAAAGATGACAAACTTCCAAAGAAAAGGAGATACAAACATCAAAATGATATTTTTCAATAAAGTTACATAAAATAATAATCAACCTATAGTTTGTTGAAGATGATTGGAGCGTCAAATTGAGGTCTAAGAGCTCCAATGGCGGATGGAGCATGAGCATAAGACGGCGAAAGCTCGAAAGAGAAACGTTGTAGAATCAAAGCTAATGTCATTTTGGCTTCAATCATGGCAAAATTTGATCCAATGCATATTCTTGGGCCCCACCCAAATGAGAAAAATGACATGTTCCCTTTTGTCGCCTTTGAAATTCCTTCACTAAACCTTTCTGGCTTAAATTCTTTAGCATCATCGCCCCAAAGCTTTTCATCTTGTTGAATAAGTAGTATTGGAAGATTAACTAACACACCTGCAGGTAAGAAGACATCTCCGACCCTAATATCTTCTTCAACTGTACGCTGTAATTCTAAAACAGGGGGATATAACCTAAGAACCTCTTGTAGTATCATGTTTACCTATAAAGATAAAACCAGAGATTAATTACTTAATGCATGTATCTTAATTGAACTACACATTTAGAAACCCTATTTTTGGTTGAAAAGATGGTACTCCCTCCGTCCCGGAATACTTGATCTGTTTTCCTTATCGGGCCGTCCCTTCATATTTGACCTGTTTCTAAAAATGGAAATATTCTAACAATATTATATTATTTCTCACTCCACCCCTATTAACCCACCTACCCCCATACTCTATACAAAAAATAATTAAAAATTCAACCCCTCTTCTCCCCCAACCCCACCTCTTAACCCACCTCCCACTAACTACATTAAAATAATACCCCACTATCAACTACTACCTATTAAATTAAATAAGTCAATTCAAATCCCTTAAACTCTGTGCCGGTCAAACCAGGTCGAGTATTCCGGGACGGAGGGAGTATTATTTAGTTTTTAAAGATGGACAAATAAGATAATTATGTAACCATTATTTCGCACCAAAAGAGTATAATTAACATTTGAACTTACAATTTTGAGATGATTCAATCCCTGAAAGTCAGGGTTACGATCTCCAAACATGTTTAAAACCTCTTTACGAGCTCGGGCTTGCCAGTCATGATGCCTTGCCAACATGATTAGTGTCCATACAAGTAACGTAGAAGTGGTGCCTTGACCTGCTAAGTAAAACAACTTACTTTCGTTGATTACTTCCTCAATTGTCAACTCAATACGTTGTTTTCTTTTATTTCCATGTCCAATGTCATCTTGAAAGTTTGTCTCCAATAGTATTCCCAGTAAGTCATCCTTAGGCTTTTCCCCTGCTTTTATTGCCTTCTTCCTCTTTTCAATAACACCTTTTAGAAGGGTGCGGATTTCCACGTCTATCTCTACTATCCTTTTGTTTGCCTTGGTTGGGACAAACCTAATTAAAGCACAAAGTTAGTTAATTACGTAATATAATTAAAAATTAAAAGTAAAATAATACTCCATAACAACAATCTACTCGAAAGAACTCAAAATACTTCTACGGCATATTGATAAATTTAACTAGGACAAATACAAGCCCATGTCATTCTTATGACATGCAAACTTAGCTAGTATGCATGATTTTTATCCTACAACCAATTGGTAGTAGAGTAGTCATTAATCTTATAAGTAGGTCATTGTTTCTTTATTTGTTTAATAAGTGACAAGTACCAATTCACGTAGAAAATTAGATAAATTTTGTATTTTCCCCTAACTCCAATTAACAATACTAGTTATCATAAAGGGAAAATAAACTTGCAGAAACTATAGCTATCCATGATTGATTACTACTTCCTCTGTTCTTTTTTAAATGACACAATTATTTAGGCACGTTTGCCAATGCATGATTTCAAACGTTAATATCTCCAATTATACACAAGAAAAAATTATAAAAAATTATATTTAAAAAATATTTATTAATACGAATCTAATAAGACCCCACACGACTATGTTTTTTTCTTAAGTATAAATCACAAAATGAAGCCAAATAAGCTTGTGTAAATAGTGTCATAAACCCAATTGTGATATATAAATAAAAACGGAGGAAGTATTAACCATCAATTGAAAAAAGCTTTATCCTTGGTACGTAGTATAATTTTCATACGGAGTATTTTATTTCTTTAAGTATATTGTGATACAGTCTTGAATAAATGATCCTAATTTTAATTGTAGATCCCAAGAAATGGGACGTAGAAGACATGGGCAGAAAGAGAATGCATGAAGTTAAATTTTTATTAAATAAAATAATCTAGTATGCCAGATTGACAGTTTGAATAATACTTGAGTACCGTGCACTAGAAATATTCTTAGCTAAGTTATATTCTGTTCATTTTATTTCTCCTTATTTTAAGAAAATTAAGTTAAATAGGGGTTATTCAAGCTGGATAATTTATAACTAAAATAAGTTTATATAAGTTTTAATAAGTTTAGACAATTTCAGATAAGATAAATTCATATAAAGTAAATGAAAATCGGGTGAATTAAACGTACCTTACATTACAAAAAATTGTACTATTAACGACGGAAAATCCCGTCGCGAAAGGCCAATAATCATTGATTAACGACGGGATTTCCTGACGCGAACCCGTCATAAAAGGGGCCGTCGTTAATAGAAATCCCGTCGTAAATCCGTCGTAAACCCGTCGTAAAAGACATTTGCGACGGTTATTCCCGTCATTGTTTGGTTGTTAGCCCCATCGCAAAAGGATTTTGCGGCGGGATTTTTGACCCGTCGTAATTAGGCTGTCGTTAAAGATACAAATTCTTGTAGTGTTAACTACGAAAACATTTAGATATATTATGTAATTAATTTAGAGTTACCTCCAACCAGGAATATAAACTGCATTGAAAACTGGAACTGCAATCTGAAGTTGTTCAGTTAAAAGTTCAAATATCCTCTTTCCTTCTTCATAACTACTTCCAAATGCGGCTCTAGAAATGAGATCAGCTGATAATTTATGTAAATAAGACCACACTTCAATTTCATATGAACCTGTCCTCGATATCATTTCTTCCCACTCCTTTACCATATAATTAGAGCTTTCCCACAATGCAGGAATCATATACTGCAATAAGTCACAAAAAACAATTACAAATGGTAGTTTTACTTGATGTCCATCGTCGAATCATTTAGTTGCTCTGAATACTCGTACTATGGGGGAAGCTATAATAAGGACGAATGAAATACTCCATCCGTCATCCACTCACAAAGTGTTATACCATGTCATGGACAACCAAAACTAATGCAATGAGATTCGAACACAAGACCTCATGTGTAGATGATAAGTTTCATTACCACTTAACCAACCACCATTTGTGGTTCATTTATTCACATAATTTATAAATAAATATTAACATAAATCTAAACACATGTAAATTTTTACATGACATTTTATTTTCTTTGGACTGTTTGAAAAACATAATAATAATTATAGCATTAAAACATGAAAAACATGTTTACGTAAATTATAATAATTTGGTGTTTAATAATTTGAAGCACTTAGTTCCACTAGAAAACAAATTATACGAATGGTAAAATGATCTAATTGAAAAATTACTTAGCATGATAAATGACGTAGTGTGTCTTTGTAGTTTACGAACTTAATGGATGTTTTCACTTTATGAAATACATGTATTTTGGTCAAATATTAAGCACAAAAAAATCTAAAATTTTAAGTATTGAATGTAGCAAGCGGGGCATCGCCCGAGCCACACACTAGTTTTTTCTTAAAAACCGTGAAATTGGTCAAACAGAAAGATAATTTTGGGACGGAGGGAGTATAAAATAATAACCTTTAACTTATCCATGTGGAAAGCTGGAGTGAGAAGCTTCCTGCGATTGGCCCACATTTGACCCTCTAACAAAACCAAACCAGAGACGACCTTCTTTAAAAGTGGATTACCAGTTGGCTTTTGAAACTCGTGTATCTTCATTAACACTTCCCTTATTAGCTCTGGTTCCGCAATGGTAACCAAAGGCACTGGACCATTCCATACAAAGCATCTTCTTCCTGTGCCAAATATGCATGTTTTAATTACATGAAAATGGAGAGTAGATCGAATGTACAACACTTCGTCATAATATAACCCGAGTTTTAATTAGAAGAATTTTATCTCAAGCCCTGTAGACTTCTATCTTATACTACCTCCGTTCCTTAATGTTCTTTACGCTTACTATTTGCACAAACTCCAATGCAATATTTAACCACTTATATATCCATTTCCGTATGTGAAAAAATTATTAAAATTTGATATTTTGAAAATACATAACGAGACTAATCTAACAAGATCTTACATGATAACATTTTGATGTATATAACAATGAGAATCTACGGTCAAAGTTTTCATACTTTGGACACATATTCCAAAGCGTAAAGAACATTAAGGAATGGAGGTAGTATTATATAAGACAATTTTATCTTATATGATATTCTATCCTTTAGGATAACTACGTTATCCTTAACAAACACAATATTTATTCAAGCAGACGAATTGAAAAATAAAAACAAAAACATACCATGTGTGTTAAGAGTATGATTGAAGAAGGGGAGGGCACGTGGAAGAACGTCATTGGACATAAGTGGCAAAGGAGGCTCTAATCTAGCTTCAATAGTCATAGAAGCTCTATCTTTGGTGTCACCATGCAATAGCCTGTAAGAATTACCTTTATACCCTTGATTCCTAAGGCATTTCTCTAGTCTCTTTGGCTTTAACCATAGCCAATTTAATGTAAACCATGATACACTTACCAATACAACACAAACCAACGAAATTCCTATTGATATTATAGTTACTTCCATTTGTAGTTTTGGAATGAGAAAATTAGTTTTTTTTTTTTTTTTTTTAAATGAAATTACACCAAGAGGTAGAAAAGAAAGAGAGAAATAGAGATAATAAGAGTATGTGTGGTTAAGAATAATAGGGAGAATGGGAGTAGTATATATATGTAGGAATAGAAATACGAAATGGAACCACATATGAAATTTCCATGATGAATTATTTTAATGGCATGTTCCCTTATCATCGCCGCAAATGGACAAATAGGTCACGTATCATGACTTTCTGGTGCTATTATTCTTCCAAAAGACCCATTTCACTAATTATTCACATTTGACAAGTCTTCCGTGATGATCAAGTATTCGAATAGAGATGTTGGGTAACTCACAGTGGGTTCGTTTTTTCGCATATCTATGTGTGGAAATACACATATCAATTAAAAGACAAATAGTTAAAAGACAAAAAAGGAAGTACCATTCATGTAAAAGACAAAAAAATAGGAAAAAGGACAAACTCGGGCCTACCATCATTATCTGCTTGTGCTTGGTTTGGTACTTGGTAGTAAGAGTTTCATTTTAAAGCGTTAACCTGTGTAGTTGTCAAATTAACTTGACGAATGTTATTAATAGGTTATGCACGTACTTAAAAATAAAGTTCATATGCATCCTAACACTGTTTACATTGGGCTGTTTTGAATAATAATCTACTTTTACTTTGTTATATTATAAACATATATTTCTTCTGTTCTTTAAATATCACACCATATTTGACTTTAAGCTTTCCAACGCATACTTTGACTCTTAATATCCCGAATTATGTATAAGTAAAAAATTTAAACTTTTATATTTAAAAATATATATCGATACGAATCTAACAAAATCTCATCTGAATACAAATTTTCTTAGGTAAAAATCACAAAAAATGAACAAAGGTGAATGGTCAATTATGAATAGTGTAAAAAAACGATGTTGCAATATTTATGGAGCGGATGAAGTATCATTATTTTTCTTTCAATCTGGCTCATTCCCTAAGACCAGCTTTATTACGGACTATTTCATTCTATCTTTTTGTTAAATGATCAACTCAACCAAAAACTTAACCTAATGGTCGCAAATCCCAAAATTAGGTTTATACTCTATCATGCCCTTTATATGAAAGCCTTTCGGGTTTGACGTATGGATGCATCATGGGCTTCTCCTCACCCAACGCTAAATATTCTACTTTAGGGGGGGGGGGGGTTGAGATTTGAATCTGTGACCTTTGTGTCACGCTGGCTCCGATATCATGTCAAATGACTAACACAACCAAAATCTTAAGCTGGTGGTCAAAGTCTCAAGGTTAGTTTTATACTTTATCACTTTCCTCAATAAATAGAGTATGATGCAAGGAATGAATTAAAAAAAGGGTAGCCAAATCTAAAGAGACTGTACTGGACAACAAATAAAAATCTTACGTAGTACTACCTCCGTTTCAGAAAGTTCTTTACGCTTTGGAAAATGTGTCGAAAAATTTGACGGTAAATTCCCACTATTATATACATCAAAATGTTACATGTAAGATCATGTTAGATTGGTCTCGTTATTCATTTTCAGAATATCAACTTTTTATAATTTTTTCACATATGAAATTGGATATATTAGTAGTTAAATATTGCATTGGAGTCCGTACAAATAGTAACTGTAAAGAATTTTATGAAACGGGGGTAGTAGTTGCTAAGTTAGGTGTCGTTTGGTTCACATATCAAGTAGAAATTCGCATGAAATACAAATTCATAGAAAATGAGTTCCTTAATTAAATCTATGAGCTAAAGTTGTTTGGTTAATAATGTGGGAAGTAACTTTCCATTGACATTTGTACTTATCCTATCGGAGACTTTGTGGGAAGTTGAAATTATTAGGAAGTTTCAAATTATTAGGAAGTTTTACTTCCTCTATTCCACCAAAATTTTATCTACCAAACAACTCACATACTTTGCAGTTGATATGAATGTAACGGAGTAACTTTCTATGGCTTTGTATACCAACCCAACAACACCCAAGTTTTATATATGGAGTTGGCCTTTTTTTTAAAAAAAATAAGATAATATAAAGTGTCCTAGTAGGTCGGATCCCTTTTTGAATCAACCTAACCTTTATACAGTACTCCTCGTTCCCTACAAAAATTCCCCATTTGACTTTACACGGTATATCTAATACACGACTTAAAGCGTAATATCTCTAATTTTACATACATAGAAATTATAAAAGTTGGTATTCTAAAAGTATATATATAATGAATCAAATCCTAACAAAATCCAAATGATTATATTATTTCTTATAGGTTAATGAGATTTCATATGTAAAGTTTTTAAAATTTGACCCAAAAATTTAGAATGGGACAATCTTTTAGAAATGCCCAGCCCCGACCCTGGGCATATGCCAGGGATGCGACGGCCTAGGGCCCGGGGTCCGAAGGGGCCTAAAAATAATCTGCTTACAGTTAATATCAATTTTTAGAAAATAACGCAATAAATAGCACAAATAATTCATTGGTAACGGGGAGCTAAGTGATTCCAATAGCCAAGGGATCGGATCACCATGACATTTGTTTTCAATAATAACGAGCTGAGGGCATATCTCCTTTTTATTTTTACTCTTTCCTTTCTCCTTTATCGTCCTTTTTTTTAATGTTTCTTTTTGTTTTTATTTGTTTTTTCTTTTTATGTCTAATAAATCTAAGTTTTTTAATTCCCAGTTTTATACGCAGTATAAGGTAATTTTTTAGGTTGGTTGATATCTTTAATTCAACAAAATTAGTATCTAATAAAAATCATTTAATATATATTGATATTAGCGTTTAAGAAATTAACTTGTGTTAAGAATTTTGTCGCAAAAAAATTAACTTGTCATACTCTTCTTGGACAATCTACAATCAATTTCATTCTCATATTGCTCTTCGTGAAACCTATATATAGAAAAAAAATCTTCATCTTTCTTATAACGACATCATACAAATAAGAATTTTTTTTATTGCATCTGATTTATATCTATCAAATACTATGTAAGAAAATGTAACGTAAAAATATAAATAAGCGTATTACTGGGGCTCATATCAAATTTTTTGCCTAGGGCCCACTAAATATCAGGACCGGCCGACCAGCCGCCCTTGAGAAACGGAGAGTACTGACCCGAGTTAGTAATAACTTAGATAGCAAGAATGCATAACTAAGAATGAGTCGTAACCAATTGAGATTGGCATGAGTGGTTAATGGCCTCTTGCTCCTTAACCAAAATCTCGAGTTCGAGCATTGGATATGAAAAAATCTCAAATAAGAGGATATTGCCCATCAAAATACCCATACAAACTCTTCGCGGGAGATTAGCCTCCTCATAAAATTTGAGTCGTCATTCGTGGATCGAAAAAAGGCCGTTGAAATTGGGACTTGGAACCAAAGGAACAAGGATATTTATGTCATTCCTTACGTCATTGATCTTTACGTAATAATTTATGAATCATTCATGAATATGGCCGATTCTTTCTTTCCTTGAAACACATTCCATTTCTACCCAGGATTTGCAAACTAACACGTGGAGATGTCAATGTGTCCATCTTCAGCCTGTTCTTTCGATACGTATGAGTTGAACTTAATTGAACTAAACTATTATTTTGACCCGTATAATGCATGGGAACATCATATTTATAAAGTGTGAAATTTTTTTATCGTCCGAGATACAATTTTTAGGTATCATAAAATAAGTAATTTTTATGAGACTTTCATAAATATTGTGTTAGTAGATATAAATAAATGGCAAAGAGCGAGAAATGCCTATATATTGATTAAAATAATATAAATAAATAAGAAAAAATTAAGACATAGTCATAGGAAAGGTAAAAAAAATACATAAAATAAAAGCATATTACCTTTGAAAATGTATGTTAATATAGTTGATTTTGTGAATGATATAAATGGTTGGTAGTCATATTTGTTTATAAGGGGGTACGAGAGGATAAAAGAAAAAAGATGAAGAGGATGGAGAAGTGGACACATGTCACACATGTGATTATGGTTTGGGTTTTTTAATACTAGATATAGATTTATGCCATGTTAGGTTAAAATGGACTAAGTTAATTTATTGGACCCTTTTTTTTTGGCAAGTAAGGTAAAGTATTACTCAACAAAAATAATTACAACATATGAACTTTATGGGCAAAGAAAAATCTTCTAGGAAGGACGTACTCCCCTCGAACACCTAAAGCTTCCGAAAAAACTAGGCTAAAAACAAGCCTATAAAACAACAAATGTACACCACTAGTTTTAGCCTCTATTACAAAGAATCAAACCAATTCCTATAAATTCTATTATGTACTTATATTCTTTTTAATTACAACTGTACACTCGAGTTTAACTATATATTTGATTTCCTGGAAAACGTTTTGCATATGAACAACCATCTTCTCCCAACGAGCAACATTCCTGACCTTCCATATTGAGTAAATTGTACAAGCAATAGTAGCATGGACAATTTGCTTCCTCAAGGTACCTTTAAAACCTCTCATAATTAATCCACCCCATCATGTTGTAAATATCATTAGCATGATATTGAATTCCAAAGCCACTGTTTCACCTTTATCAAAAGCTCATTACTATAAGCACATTCAAAGAAAGTGTGCTTGCTTTTCACCATGATTCTCATAGATCACTAGTAGAAAAATCGGCATGTGCTTCCTTTTTAGTGCGGCTCATTTAGTAAATTTAAAGCACTTGAGAGCACTAAAAAAAAGAAAAAAAATATAAGTTCACAGCACTTGAGTTCAAGTCCGGGCTCATTTCACAAACAATCCGCACAAAACAACATAAGGTGACATGCTCCTCTCTCACTCTCTCTCTCTCTTCACCTCAAACGACTCTTATTCACTCTTCACCTCAAACCCTCTCCCTCTTCGCTCTGCTGCTTCTCCGCCGGTAACCTACCACCACAATATCTCTTGCCCGCGGCACGACTACTTCTGTCGTAGTTGCTTTTCGCGTTGCTCCAATTGTTGTTGTTTCTATGCTCACTCTCGCTTGCTCCATCTTTCTCTCGTCACTACCCTGTATTGCCACCGCCAACGGTGGTCGAGGGTGGTGGTTGGGGGTTTGTCATCCTTGCTACCCTATCAATCGGTAATTTCCTATTTCCCTTCATCAGTTGAGTTGAATTTGAATAAAATCAAAATCCCCAATTTTCAAACCCTTACTTCCATTTATTTGATTTTTGGTTAATCTTTAATGTTACTATCCTTTATTTTGTTGATCATGAGTAATTTATTTGATTCTTTGATCTGGTTCGATTGAATTTTAATTTTCAAGTTAATTGAGAGTATGTTCATTTTTATTATTTAAGATTTAATTATTAATTTGCAATTCATAATAAATAACACTGCAGATATCCACGAGGGTAATTATCGATCCAATTAATGGAATTTGAATTTTCTCTAAATTTTTGGATATTTGATGGTTTCTTATTCACCATTTTATAGTTTGTTTTTCTTTTGTGCCTTATCAGAAGTGAATTGTAGGGGTCGGTGCCAAGTTTTGTTTGATTTCATTGGAGGAGCCTATATTATGATAGATGTTTTTAAGATACTTAGAAGAATTCTCAAATTTGGGCATTACTGAGAAACGAAAATTTGTATTCTTGGTTGTCCAAAGTAAAATATGTTATTGATCTAATATGTTTTTCCAACAATACTACTCAATTGTTTAATATGATTATATAGTTTATAACTGTATCAGATCCCTTTAAGTTTATGTATACTATGTGTAACCATGTGTGAGGGGGTCGAAAAAATACGAGGCTAATGCGTGACCTCGTCCCTCGTGGGTGTGACGATTCTTTTTATTCAATCAAGTGTAATTGGATTTCCTGTGAGTTTACACCCAATTGACTAATAATATAGGAGTCGCCATTCAGCTTTTAACGACAATGAGAAAAACTGACAAAACCCGGTTACCGTGACATAAAGGGAGTGCAATTATGTTTGACCACGACGGCCGTAGGTTCCCTTGTGATCCCTGGTGTGGGGATCTCTCAATATACACCCGCAAGGTAAAGATTGAGGGTTCGGGGGACTGTAACTACCGAGAGGAGTACTTCGCTCGTCGATAACTCCAGAGGCAGGATATCCTTACTAGCTCAGCATAAATAATTGAAGGGACATGCGTTAACTATTAAACTAATCTGAGTTGATTTTAGCAATATGCAACCTATAATACTAGATCGATCGTGATTATCTGATTTAAGTAGTATTAAGGGACCTAGCATGATAATCCAATTTCCCAAAAATATTATATTTGTTAGGCGTGATAGAACAATCAGATTTATTTAGTTTAACAGTTCATAAAAAGGGCGAGGAAAGCAGTTAAATCATCGAAAAGGGACACATTACAACGCACCCTTGAGAGGTGCGTCACGGTTCTCAGAAAACTAACCACTTTGACTTTGCTATTTCTCCTTTTTATTTAACGAATCTCAATTATGGGACAGGATACGTTCTGTTCGATTTATGGATCGATTGCGACAGAACGCGTGAACAATTTCGCAGCGAGAGGCTTAGGCTAAGGGTTGGAGTCAATACTCAGAATATAATCATGTGTTGTGTGTTCCTTCCACGTCGAATTTAGGGGTCTATTTATAGGGAAGAGTTCGTGGAAAGATAGAATTGCAGAGTTCTAATCCACAAAGAATTAGGAAAAAACACGTACCCAGGTATTTTCAGCGCCCAGGCCTGGGCGCCGAAGATTTTCGGCGCCCAGAGCCAGGCGTTGAAAATAGGGTCTGGGCTGTTTTTCTTTAGTCAGATTCGGATTCCTGAAATCCGTAGAGTTTGAGATTAATTCGAGTCTTTTAGGGCGTATCAATTTTATGACGGAATGCGTCTGGGCTCGTTACGAACTCTAGGCTCGTTAGGATTTTAATTAATACGTAACTCTTATTTCCGAATCATATTAGGAATAGGATTCTCGCAGTTTTCTATCTCATTTAGGATTTATGTTGGAATGCAACACCTAATTCTGACAGGTTTCTATCATTTATGATTTGCCACTTTTAGAAGCTACCTTTTACGGCAGTTACTATTTTTAGCAGGTTTCCATAAATAGCAGGTTTCGGGTGAAATGAAAAGGGGAATTGAGATTCGTTTATTTTATAGGAGATGCGTTGTCAAGTGGAGATTTATGCTTTCATCATCGAACCTTTCCCTTTAGGGAATGGGGACAAAAGTAGGTGTCTACAGTTAGCCCCCACTTTGACTGAGTCTTGGAGTAAGACGATGGTCAAAGTATTAGACGGAGTGCGTCACACAAGCCATGGTGTATGTGACCTGTCTTGCGAGGGTCTCACGAGCCCCCGAGTGATAACATTTGACTTAAGGGTCATCACTTGAAGTGTCGACATATCCCTCACGTGTCATTGGGATTTGTCAACTGATAGTATAGAAGCTTCCTCACTTTGTCATTGGAAGGATCTAAAGGTGCGTAGAAACTCCCTCACTTTGTCATTGGGAGTAGCTACAGAGTTTTTCGAAATCAAAGCTGTAAAGTGTAATTGGGCCTGGCCAAGCCCAATCACGAGGTAAAATGTTTTTTTAAAAATTCTCATTTTCAAGGCTAGTTAAACGAGAAAACCCCCTTGTTTTTATAGGACGTAAAACGAAGGAAAATCCAGCACCCTGGTTTTTATAGGACGTAAAACGAAGGAAAATCCAGCACCCTTGTTTTTATAGGACGTAAAACGAAGGAAAATCCAGCAAAAGTTATCGCTGCAGCGACTAAGGACCTGCGCGGTTTAATGGCGCAGACCCCGCCGACTAAAGATGGCGAGCCTGTCCGCTAAGGGTGGACACCCCGTCCGATAGAAGTGGACGAATCTGTTTTTGAAATTTGAAAATAAGGACCTACGCGGTTTGTGGCGTAGACCCCGCCGGCTAAAGATGGCGAACCTTGTCCGCTAAGGGTGGACACCCCGTCCGATAGAAGTGGACGAATCTATTTTGAAATTTGTTTTGCTTTTTTTGAAAATAAGGACCTACGCGGTTTGTGATGTAGACCCCGCCGGCTGAAGATGGCGAGCCTATTTTAAATTTGAAGACTTTATTTTTGTCGAAAACTGAGGACCTGCGCGGCTAGTGACGCAGACCCCGCCCGCTGAGGGTGGGCGAGCCCTGTCCGCTAAGGGTGGACGTCCCTGAATTCGTTTTTTTTGATTTGGGAACTCGCGCGGTTGGTGACGCGATCTTGCCGACTGAAGATGGGCAAGTTCCTATTTCTTTGTGATTTCTTTTGAGAATTTCTTTTTATTCATTCTTGCAAGAGCGAATTCTTTCGAGGGATGCTCGGATTTAGTTGTAACCTGAATGTGGGTTGACAACGTGCTTAGACGGACCATTGTCTTGTGGTCATCATCTTTCATGGTTTTGAGCTAGTCTTTATGGCTCAATCTTGCCACTACCTGGGTCCTTGATTAGGGGACTATGTATAAGTGTCAATGGCGACCTTTGTCTTGAGGTCGTAAACCGGTTTTATTTTTTGAGACATCCAAACACGGGACTTCGTACAGCGTAGTCTGGGAATATTTTTTTAACTTTGCATAATATATATTTTCTGAGCTCGTCCATGATCAAGGAGCTATGATTGTTAAGTTATCTACTAATCTTCTTATCATGAACAAGGATACCAATTTTTTTGTGTTAATACATATTATAATATGGTGACCTCTTGCACAAATGAAATTGGAACCAATGTTGAGAATTCTCAAGCAGCAACTGTACAGGCAAAATCCCATCTGGCAAAGGCATCAAACACTCAGCATTCAATTTCATCACCGGTGAGTTGTGTTTTCACCAATGATATTTCTTTCAGTGTTATCTTATCCAAATATTTTGGCAATAGTTGGTCATTGTGTTGAGGGGGTGGGGGTTAAAAATGAAAGCATAAGCTGAAAGATGTTTCTGTTTGTTTTGACAGTCTTGGCAATATTCATTGTGGCTTGTGACAAAAAGTTTTGTTGGAATTTAATGCTAATCTAATTAACAAAGCGGAAAAAAAATCCCATATCTAGAATCTCATGCAAAATTATTAGCTAAACATATACATACATTTGATGAATGTACGCCCACTAGCCTTACGAACACGAACGAGAACTCCAATTATAGCTCCTCTACAAAGGCACACAAAGATTTAGGATTCTTGTGTTTTCTCTAGTATTTGATCAAGTGTGTAGTGTATGGAAAACTAACACAGGTTTAATGAATAAACCCTTAGGGAATAATATAGGCTAATCGATCAATGCATAAAGCATTGATCGACCAGCAATGCACAACCCACAAGCGTGCATGCGCGATGGGCCTTGTGCCATGCCATGCAGCTTTGTGGCTGCTGTTGTTGCTTGCCTTGTCGCACAGCCCGCGCGTGCATACGAGGAAAATCCTTGGGCTTGCCGAGCAGTAATGTTGCCCGCGTGCATGATGCTACGCCCATGGGCCTGGCGCTTGCACGCTTGGGCTCGCGGGCTCGTGGGCAAGCATCTTTCTCGTTCCCCTTTCGTCTCGTGTCTAATACCTTACGTATATTTATCGTATAGTACTTGACGATCCCATGTCGTACGATATGATTATTTGTCCGGCCCGTCCTACAAATATACACAATACGGTATACGATTACGATCCAATGTCTTGTCGCATATTTACGTTTTTTTGTATTGGGTCGTGTCTTGCCTCAGACCGGCTCGACCTAGTGAAATCTTTAATTTTTTCAATTATAATTTTATGTGATAATCCTACTTGACCGTGATATTCATTAATCCACTCAAGTCAATTACATAAAAATTATCTTCTAAGAGCAACTTCAGACTTTTCAATAGAAAAATTAAGGACTTGCTTACAATACAAATAAAATATAGGAAAATTTGGTAATATTAATCCAATCTTTCGCCGATTTTCTTTATTAATCTCGCCTATGACTTTTTTTTTTTTAATAATCCCACCATTACTACCTAACTAACTTATTGGGCTTAAGTGACCGGTAACCGGTGAAAAGGTAAACTTTTCTATTTTTTTCTTTTTCTTTTTTCTTCTGTTTTTTCTATACCTGAAAACGCCACCAAACTTCACCCTCAAGACTTCAACCACCGCCGCCGTCGTATCCCCATTCGCTTTCGGCTTTATCTCTTCCACCTCTATCTATAAATCCTAGCACTCTTAAACCTTACCTCTCACACCTCCTGCAAATTATCGTGGTTAGGTAAATTATTTTAGGCAGTTTGGTAACTTAGATTTCATTTGAAATTCTTGAACTCAAATATGGGAATTAAAATGTTGTAATTGAATACCAAATCAAATGTTTGGCAAACACCAATAATTTCAATTCCAACATAGTGTTTGGGAAATAAGTGATATTTCAATTCATAATTACCAATAAATTATTCAATAAGTGTAGTATAGCTTACATATTATTCATTTATCAATGTCATTGAAGCCCCAAAGTTCTATGAGAGAGAGAGAGAACGTGGTATAGTTGCAGGAGAAGTTACGGAAAGGGATCGACTATTAAACATACACAAAATGCAATTGAACCTTAAATTTAATTATCAAGATTATCAATTGGAGATTTCTTCATACCAAAGGTTATTTGATTATAGAAGAATTTGATAGAAAATATTTACAAGTCCTAAAAATTATATCATTGATGAGTAATGGCGGCCAGATTAATGGCGGAGGAATATTCGACTTAGCTTGTTCTAACGCCATCGACACCGAGGAAGGAGTGAGTTGGGCTTCACAGTGATAGAGACGAAGAGATGGTTAGAGGTGGTTGTCGCTTGTGAGTCATGAAACCAGAGATGGTTGTTACGTAGGTGGATAGAGGTGGTTATGGAGATGGTCGGTGATAAGGTGGTGGTGGAACTGTCGTGAAGGCAGCAGTGGGTTTGGTAGACGAGAGAGAAAATGAGAGGGGAAGTGGGCAAGGAGGTCAGATTGTGAGAGGCGGGGTGAGAAAGTAATCAGTTGTAATTGAAATGACAACATTTGACATGGCATTTCGAACTCCTTAAAATGGACTTATTTTTGTAAGGGTTGGATTTGGCCGAAATCCAATCTCAAATTCTATGTGTTTCCAAAAAAGTGAATTGGGTCAAATCCAGAATTTCAAAAGAAATCCAGATTCCTAAACAAGCCATTATCGAATTTCTTCTTACATTAGCTCAAATTTTCAGTGCAAATGCAACATATTTTCGGTTATTTTTTACTTATGTCGTTCGCATATTAATTGAATTGAAATTTGAAAAACCTTGACTCGCTACTTTTGTCCGTACGCTATATTCATTTGATGCATGTTTTCGTTTTTAATTATCCGTGGAATTTGATTTTATTAGAGTTAGACGTGGTATCTTCTTTGTTTAAAGCAATTGGTGGAAAAAGAAAAGAAATGGGATAGTTTTCAGTGAATTGTTAGAATAAAATTGGAAAAAAGTGGTTAGTAGAAATTCCCACCTTTCTTCTACTCCCAATGGGCGGAAATTATTGCTTAGTTTCTGATTGATCAACAATTGGACTAATTTTCACTGAATTGATAAGGAACTTGAGCGAATTTTTAACAACCTTGAAGCTTTAAGTACTTCTGTTTCAAAGAGGTGTGAGGGAGCGAGAATTGGGGAGAAGAAGTAGTATTGAGAGGGAGAGGAAAGCAGAGGAGAAGAACAAAAATTGCAAAAGAAAAGAAGAGGAAATATAAAGAAAAAAAGGGGGAAAATTTATTTTTAAAACTGTGTAGTACCACACTGCCACGTAGGACATATTACCGCCTACAACATGTTTATGGCATGTTAGGCCCAATGAAAGTAGTTAGGTCGTAATGGTTGGATTATTAAAAAAAATGTCACATGTGAGATTAATACAAGAAAATCGGTCAAAGGTTAGATTAATATCACCAAATTTTCCTAAAATATATAGTTGCAAGGTTATCATTGAAGAGGAAAAAGGGTGAGTAATGAGTATGCTCTTATATATTAAAACAGCTACATGCTTGATTGAAAAAAAAAAAAATCAACTCTTATTAAATATGACGTTTATTATTTTGCAAACTTCAAAGTGTACGTTGTATCCTACCATTAAACAAATTGGCAGTTTCAAAGCATTGTAGCTTAGAATTTATGATGCAACATTCCAAGCTATGTATCTATAAATTTGTGCAACATTCTTATAGCCGATGAAACTTAATCGGAACACCAAATTGGGGTCTAAGAGTTCCAGCGGCAGAAGGTGCATGAAAATATTTTGGAGAAAGCTCAAAAGAAAAGCGTTGCAGAATTAAAGATAAAACCAATTTGGCTTCAGTGATGGCGAAGTTGGACGCAATGCATATTCTTGGTCCCCAACCAAATGAGAAAAATGACATATTCCCTTTACTTGCCTTACAAATACCTTCATTAAACCTTTCCGGGTTGAATTCCTTAGCATCATATCCCCAAAGTTCTTCTTCTTGATGGACTAGGAGTACCGGAAGATTCACTAACACACCGGAAGGCAAGAACACTTCTCCGATTTTTATGTCCTTAGTAACTGTGCGAGTCAATTCAGTCACCGGTGGATATAATCTGAGAACCTCTTGTAGAATCATATTGACCTATAAGGAAAAAAGAAGTAAGAGATTAAATTTATTACGAAGTATCATACTACCTACTCACCCCGTGTTCTTTACGTTTCTCTTTTTGGGTGTCCCAATATGTTCTTTACATTTCCTTTTATATTATCATATAAATGTTTTAATATTCTATCAAAATTTGTATCCAATAGCCCATCCTCTGGCTTAGCGGCAACCGCCTTTGAAAACAGAGACTTCTGAAAATAGGTCGCGTCGGTAGGGACCCAGAGAGCTGCCTTTAACCAATTAAATTCATTGGGTCATTTAATCTCTCACATTTTCCCATTGCAACATTAAATTTTTCTCATTTTCCCAATATCAAAGTTTTTATTAAAGTGAAAACATCTATTACTTTATGCTAAAACATACACCAGGAATGACACGTGTCATTTCCTGTTGCAAAATTTTCCCGCCAAAATTCATTTTACTAAGAAGTGTATATGTTTTATGTTCTTTATATTTTCTACCCTTTTTTTTACAAACAATTTATTTATGAAAAAAATATTAATTTGTAAATTATGTCAATAATAAATACTACGAAATAATAATTTTGCTAAATATTTTTAATTTTAGTCTCATCAGTACATTAATAATGAAAAACATATTAACTCAATATTTTAATTTGGTCAAATTAGCATATTATGCATATAAAATATGCATATAAGATGAATAAATTAAATGAGTATATATGTTCAAATTTAATAATTATGTACTAGTTTAATTGGGGGATATCTAGTTAAATATTTTGTAAAAAAATGGATCAAAATCCTTTGGTGCACGTGATATAATCTAGTTATAAATAAACGTAATTTGCCTTGTTTAAATAAAAAAATAGAGGAATTTCAATACACAATAATTAATTGTTAAAACGCGTACAAAATACCAAACGTAAAGAACAAAAAGAGACAGAGAAAGTAGTAATCAATAACCAATTAGGACTATTTCGAGTAATTAAGTAGTATATACAAAATATCTTAATTTTTTTTTTTTGGTGCGAATGAGCCACAAGGGCGGGGATGAGAATCGATCTCATGATCACCTGGAACCGAGATGGAAGCTCTAACCAACTGAGCTATCCATCACTCTCAAATATCTTAAAATATGCATATACATATGAAATCATAAAATATCGAGGATATAATAAACAAATAAATATTATTGCACTTACTGTTTTTAAATGGTTTAATTGATGAAATTCCGGAACTTGACTTCCAAACATGTTTAAAACCTCTTCTCGTGCACGCACTTGCCAGTCTTGGTGGTTTCCCAACAACATTAGTGTCCATGAAAGTAATGAAGAAGTACTTTCTTGGCCAGCTAAGTAGAATATCTTGCACTCATCAATAACTTCTTCAAGATTCAACTTAGTATAACTCTCCTTCGTATTCCCATTTTCAATTTCTTGTAAACTTGAATTCAATAGTAAACCTAACAAATCATCCTTTAGTTTTTCTTCTTCCTTTATTGCTTTCTTCCTCTTCTGAATAATATCTTTTAGTAGATTTCGTATGTCCTGGTAAATCTTTTCCACTTTCATATTTGTTTTAGTTGGGACAAACCTAAACCACAGATTTGATGAAGCAATTATTTAGATTTGGAATGTATGAATAAAAATTATATAATAAATATTACCGAATTACTAGATTTAATATTATCAAATTAGGTAAGATTTAAATGCATGGTGATGCGCGTTTCACATCTCAAAATACATATACCATCACTACTCACTCGTATTGAATTAACATTACCAATAATGTCTTGGCCTAGTGATTAAGAGTGAAGTGACATGTGTACAATATCACAAACTAGTTTAGTGCCCGTGCAACGCACGACTACTACTAAAATAATTTATTATTTTAATAGTAACTAAAAGACTTGTGATATTAGGAAAACATAAAAGTAAAAATGATATATGAAAAAGTATAAATTCAAAGTTGTGTAAAAAAAATATTCAAATGAACTAAATTTGCATATTACTATACAAAGTTAAAAACTATAGTCGTTTACTTGTATGTAGAACGATCTAACAACGTTAACCAAACCCGAATGACTCAAGACTAATTTTCGAAAAGATCCGAGCATAACCGAGTTAGTCAAATACAACATATTTTGAATTGAGTAAAATCTTGGTAAATAAACTTATATGTTAGTCTACTTACCATGCATTATTATTTTAATTAACATTCTTACTTACCAGTTACCATGTATTATATTATTAATAGTAGACTAACATTAGAAGTTCATTTATCAATATTTTTTATATTTCTTATCAGATTAAAAAGTTATAATAATACATAAATAAAATTATATAATAAAGGAAAAAATAATATTGATTTAGTTTTCTTCCAATAATAATATATCATGCAGTACACATCTATGGTAATTAAAATATATTTTTATCTTAGTTTCCTAAAAAAAACGTATTGTAATTTATTTATTTTAAAGTAAAAAATAAAAAAAACATTTTGGCAGGAAAAAATCGCACTAGAAAATGACACGTGGCATTCCTGGTGTCTCTTTTAGTATATAGTAATAGATAGATTCTTATTTGCAAGTGGTGTGAGTAAAAGTTAAACTCAAAATCTTTAAAAGATCTATATATGTAAAATTTATCTTTTTTTAGTGATAAATTTTTTCATTTTAATTCAAATTATTTATTCAAAATCACTAGTAATGTATAAAGCTAATCATTTAACCCTTTAACATGTTTATTTATCAGTTTACTTACTGTTAATATAAAAAGTTCTTCAAATTATGTAAAAGTTACAAAAATTTAGGTAAAAGTTATTCTGTAATACGATAAATTTATTGTACACCTTGTGCATACAAGAACTTTTGATACGATATATCTCTAGTTTAATTAAATCCATCCCAATTTATTATTTATATTGCAATCGTGACTTATTTATTTGCACACAAAAATGATTGAATTAACATTTAAAATTTTAAAAACTACAACAACAACAAAAAAAATAAAAATAAGGCAAGTTAACTTATACGTAGTACTAACTAGATTAGATCCCGTGCACGCACGGATTTTGATCATTTTTTTCACAAAATATTTAACTGAATATTTCCTCAACTACTGCATAGTTATAATATTTTTAACATACTTGTTTAAATTTATTCATCTAATATGCATATTTAAAATGCTAATATGGTAATTTGACCAAAATATAGAGTGATATATTTTCCATTATTAATATAGAGATTTGACTAAAATATTATCAATTAAAATTTATTACGTCGTATCTATTATTGCCATAATTTATAAACTAAATTTTGTTTCCATACATAAATAGTTTATATAAAAAAGGTAGAGAATAAAATCAAATAAAACAAATACACTTTTTTGGGAATTGAAAGTGGTTTTTGGCGGGGGAAAATCACAACGGGAATTGACACGTGTCATTCATGGTGTCTCTTTTAGTATATAGTAATAGATTATAGAGATACGGGCCGGATTAAAAATCCATAATTCATAGGCCTCGGGCTAAATCTTTTGTAAACGTACTCATCCATCTAAACCTTTTGACAGTCACACATGAAAAACAATTTTTTTTAAAGCTAATACTTCGTATTAAATCAAAATTAACACATAAAAATAAATGGATCATTGGGGATTTACCCCCCTTATTAAAACATTTGTTGTTCTAGTGCTATCACCAGTATATTGATTGATCGCAAACTTTATTTTCTTGATTTTTAGTAGTGTTTTGATTTCATGTTTACATTAAATTGACATTATTTTTCATTATTGGGTTTTTCTAACCCAATTCTTAGATTTTATCTACCCACCCATATGTATTTCTATTTTTGTCCTTGTAAGAGTTTCTTTGATTATGTTTCTCTATACTGTTATTAAAACTCTAAGGCAAAGAATGCCATCACGCTACATGTCGCTTCCTATATAACGATGACATAACGCATCGTCATCTTCGACATGTCATTTCATATATAAGTTTTTTTATCATGAAAAAAGGTTAATTATAGTTTTTGAACGTGTAAATTCTCATTTATTAGTCACACATGATAACCACTATGCCACAAATCATTTTGTTGATTCTTATCCGTTCAAAATTATATTAAGTCAATATAATTAAACAATGATCTGAATAATTTCTTAATAGTCTCACATCACTAATTAATAATTATTCAATACTTTTGGGAGTTAGTAATCTTTACATGATTTTATTAAAGCATACTCAAAGTAAGATATATTATAATGTAACAAATTTAATTAGACTCAAAACAAGTTATATAATAATCTAATTGATCCATTTGTCTATTATTCGAGGCATCGCCTGGGACACTAACTAGTTAATTTCTATTTCTGTCCTTGTAAGATTTTCTTTAACTATACTCCCTCCGTCCCTTAATACTCGCACCGTTTTGACTGGACACGCTTGCCAATGCACAACTTTGACCACCAATATTTTTAACTACATATTATAAAAACTTATAAAAATATAATATTTTGAAAATATATATTAAGACGAAGCCAACAACATATTATATACTAACTTTTGTTTTCATATACTAGAAATAAAATAGTGTAAAAGTGAATTATTTGAATAGTGTAAAAAGTCAAAACGGTGCGAGTATTAAGGGACAAATGGAGTATTTATATAAAATTGATCTGTTGATGATAATTTGTGTAGTACTGATGGGGATGTCAATTCTACGTATGCAATCAATTGTTTTAGATTTAGTTCAATAGTCCTTTATTTTAGCTTTAGTTCAATTCAATTTCAAAACTACAATAGTTCGAAAGACGCCCTCAACCCTCCGATCGCAACTGAGTTAGCTTAAAACAACAAGATTTGACTAATACTCGCACCTCTTTCTTTTTTGGGCCATCCGTTAATACTTGCACCGCTTCTATAAATGGAATAACTTTTACCAATATTATATTATTTCTCACACTTACCTACTAACCCACTCCCTACAAAAAAAAAATTCACACCCCGACTACCCTTACACATTTTTCATTAACTATATTATAAAAATACCCCACTATCAACTACCACCCATTAAATTAATGAGTCAATTCAAGTGTTTTAAATTCCGCACCGATTTTAATCGGTGCAAGTATTAAGGAACAGAGCGAGTAGTAATAAGCATTTACTTACCTCCATCCAGGGATATAAAGAGAATCTATAAGTGGCATAGCAATTTTTACTTCTTCTCTTATGAGCTTGAATATTCTTTTCCCTTCTTCATAACTGCTTCCAAATGCGGCTCTAGAAATCACATCTGCTGTTAGCTTCTGCAGATACATCCATACATCTACCTCACAAGACCCCGTCTTTGAAGCCTTCTCTTCCCATTCTTTTATCATAACCGATGAGCTTTCATAAAATGCAGGAAGCATTAACTGCGTCCAATGAATCGATGAAGCAAACAAGTAAAAACCATTTTTTGTTCGTGAGAGTTTTTCTGGTTAAAATAGAGCAAGTAAAATGAGACGTATGGAGTAAAAACATTAAAAAAATATAGTAACTGGAAAAAATTAACCTTAAGCTTGTCCATGTGGAAAGCTGGGTTGAGGAGTTTTCTGCGTTTGACCCATACTTGACCTTCAATTTGAACCAAGCCAGAGGAAATGTGTTTGAAAAAGGGGTTCGCCTTGGGCTTCACAAACTCGTTTATCCTCATAAACACTTCTCTCACCAGCTCTGGTTCCGCAATGTTCACCACTGGAATCGGTCCATTCCACATAAAGCATTTGGTACCTGCACTTATAAATACTTTATGTTATACTACGTATGTATAATACTCCCTCTGTCCCTTAATACTCGCACCGCTTTTCTTTTCGAGTCGTCCCTTAATACTTGCACCGCTTCTATACATGGAAATTTTATCAATATTATATTATTTCTCACACTTACCTACTACGCCACCTACATTCCTATTCTTTCCAAAACATTATTTAAAAATTCACATCCTTCACTCACCACTCCCCACCTATTACACATTTCTCACTAACAATATTAAAAAAAATACCTCATTATCAACTAACATCATTAATTTAATAAGTCAATTCAAATGTCTTAAACTCCGCACCGGTCAAACCGGTGCGAGTATTAAGGGACGGAGGGAGTAGCTTTTATGGCTTACTCACACTGGAAAAATAGTTATATTATACTACGTATGTATATTATAGTTATTATATACTTAATGCTTCATCCATTTCATAAAAATTGCAACCATTTAAGTTTTGTCACTATTCATATATTAACCTTGACCATGTATTTTTACTAATTTACAAAAAATGAATGTTATAAGTAAAATGTCGATGAATTGATTTCATTGTATATTTTCATAGTATTAAATTTTATAATTTAAAAAATAAGATTAATTAGATATACTTACGGTAAAAGTTATATCTTGACAAACGTGATAATCAAAATGTTGCAATTTTTATAAAACAAAGGAAGTATTATGCAAGGGAAAGACCAACTCAAATATATTTAACGTCCGATAAACCAAAGACGTAACATGAAAATGAAAAAAATGAATACACTCACATTTCAATTGCTAAATAAGCTGTTAGTGTTAGGTAACAATAATTACATGTTACATAGTCAAACATATGAGAACGTCTTAATCTATACTGGATATACCATTGAAATGATATATTAATATTTTGCATTTTTATTTAGTACCAAATCACGTAGTTGAGTATAAGGAAAGTAGTTGTATTTTCTCATGTAATACCAAACAACATAGTTTTGTAACATGGTTTCATTTTTATTTGGTTCCAAACAACATAGTTTGGTACTCACAAGTCAAAGATAAATGTCATTTATCGTTGACCAGACTCAATTTATTACATGAACTTACCATATAACCCTTAATATACCAACCGAAGTTACTATTTTGCCCCTAGTATACCATTTTAATGGTATACCTAGCTAGTATAGATTCAGAAAACCTCCAAATATATATATTGTATGAACAAATAATATACCGTATTTTCCGACAATGTGATGAAAAAGTGGATGAATACGGGGAAGATAATGATTTGATAAATGTGGCAAAGGCTTAGATCTAGCCTCAAGCAACATCCTTTCTTTGTCGTTGGTATCTCCATAGAGTAGCCTGTAAGGGTTACCTTGGAAACCTTGCTGTCTAAGAAACCTCTCTAATTTCTTAGGCTTAAACCATACCCAATTTAATATACTCCACAACAAATACACCACCACAACACATACCACACTAATTGCTATACTTATGCCTTTTACTTCCATTTTGCGGCAACGTACCGACCATCACAATTATGTTAACAATGATAAACTACTATGTCACAACTCACAACTATATAAATATATATAGCAAATTAGCAATGCGTCTGTTGTTGGCTGTGTTTGATTTACTTGGTCTTACGGATAAAAAAGATAAATTACTAATTAACAATTCGTTAATTTCCAAGTCAATTACTTCAACGCTATTTAGGAATACAATACATGCATTAGTGGAACACATAAGAAAAATCATGCATTGGTGGAATTATTGAATTTTGCATGGCGTTGAAGTAATCGAAGTGCATGCATATTGACTTGAAAATTAATGTATTGGGAATGCTTTAATCCCAGAAATATGAAAAACAAGACTTGAATATAATCTTGTGAGAAATTAACGATTTACATTGAACCAAATATTGCTCATTTCCCATCTCAATTTAAGTTTCAAGTTGAACAATAAACATTAATATGATATATTAATATTGTGCGATATCCTCCGTCTCTTTTGTTCTTTGCGTTTGGTATCATGCACGCGATTTAACGACTAATTAATGTGGATTGAGATTCAAACAATGCAATTTACATTTATTTATACTGTTTTTACTTTTATCCAAAATCTGACTCTGAGAAAATGTAAAAGATTTAACACCCCAATGAAAAAGTGTGAGAGATCTGACATAATGCCTCAAGGAATTAATTGGTTAATATAATCTTTGCTTACAATTTTGACAAATATTAGGACATTTATGATGAGATAATATAAAAGGAAAGATTTTTAATGTAAATAACAAAATGGTATTTGGAAATTGCACAACATTTAATCATGTACGTCAAACTCCCCAAGACCCCAACCTGATGATAGTACAATTTGTAAGGTTTTGGGACTTTGTAGGAAACTACCTGTTTGGGCTCCCAATTGAATACCAATTGGGCCATTAAGTCCAAAGCCCAAAGGCTCACAGCAACAACATCAAACCCACTACAGTTCAAAAGCCTATTCAGCCACCAATCAAGGCCCAAGGCCCACTTGCAATAAATAACGTAAGGGCATTTATTGTATAAACACTATAAATAAGCCTTCATGGCTCACTTACCAAGGTACGTCCATTTCACGCCTTAAGACTACTCTTCTAGGGAATTTCTCTCTCTAGAATCCGAGCATTGTTCTTACTTAGGCATCGGAGGGGCTTTCCTCGGAAACACCCCCGAGGCTAGTAACTTATCTTTTGTGCAGATTGATTTGGACACAACACGTTCGAGCTAGCAGGATCTTCAACACACACAAAAGGGCCTTCATTTGCAGCCCATTGTTTCATCCACTTCAACACCGGAATAATTTGGCGCCGTCTGTGGGGAAGAACACTTGAAAGCTCCGAAAAACACTTCACTTTCCACGTAAAAAATGGAAATGCCCAACAATGACAACCAGGTGGGAGATGTCCTTGTCCAAACAGATTCGGAATCCGATGGGGGTGAACAGTTGCACTCAGTGGCGAGATCGCAGCCAACAAGGGCCACCGCCACGACCAGCAGACCACTCCCCTCTCGAGAAGAGCTCGCTGCGGCCATGACCATCATGCAGAACTTTCTCTTCAACGAGAAAGAACAAGCCCAGGCAGCAACACGGCGAGAGACAAGGAGAGCTAGGCGACAGGTATTGCTGAACATGCCCTCGACTGACGAGGACAATGTGAGACCCGAGCAAGATCTCTCCACAATGTCAGGAACGCACCTAATGACAAGGTGGAGAGAGAGCACGTGGGATACGCAGCAGAGAGCTGCACAGCAGCCAGAGTGGTTCGCAACACCGTCTCCAACACCGCAAGCCCTCCAAAGCGAAGCGAGTGATCGCACTCGGATCCAAAGCTCGGTCCATAGCAGACTGCGACCTTCGGTTCATGATAGGTTGGGTAGCCCCTGGGTCCAGTAGACAACCCGAAGGCAGTGGCCAGTCGAGAAGGAGGAGGAGAAGTGACCGAACTCCTAGCCCCCTACACGCCCCCGAGCAATCTCTTAGAGGGAACTCGAAGAGCGAAGGTATTAGGGCGAGGCTAGGGAAGAGGATCATGACTCCAGCATCGTCCCCATTCTCGGACAACATTATCAATGAGACAATCCCCAAAGTGAGGCTGCCAGCACACTTGACATACAGCGGGACTACGGTTCCGAGGGATCACGTCATCTCTTATGAACAACAGATGTTTCTGAGTCCCTACTCCGAGGCCTGTTGGTGCAAATACTTCCCAACCACGCTGACAGGAGTTGCAGGAGAATGGTTCAGATCGCTGCCGAAGGGATCGATCAAAAGTTGGAAGAAGCTGAAGAAAAGGTTTTGTGTGCAGTTCGTGAGCAACAATCGCCCATCACGAACCACAGCCGAGCTAACTTCTATACAGCAAGAAAGGGATGAAAGCCTGCGAGACTTCATGGCCAGATTCATGAAGGAATCCACCAACATTCCGAACCTACAGCCAGACGTGGCAATCTTCGCTTTGAAGCACGCGCTACGAGAGGGAAAGTTCCGAGACAAACTGACAATGAAAAACCCCTCCAAGATAGCGGACGTGCTCCAAATGGCAGATGCGTTCATCAGAACAGAAGAGTTCAACAAAGCCGCAACAAGGCTAAAAGGATCCTCGGATCCGAAAGATAACAAAACAAATCAGAGTAAGCCCGAGGGCAACTCGAGAAAGGGGAAAGAGAAGGTGGGTGCGAGAGATGCAAGCCCAAAGAAGGATGGGAAAAAGGGTGAATTTCAACCCAAATACACCAACTACACTCCACTCGCCATACCCCGAAGAAAATTTTCAATCTCCACAAAGATGATGAAAAATGGAAGCTACCAGACAATCTCAGATCCAACCCTCTCCGTAGGAACAAGAACAAGTGGTGCGAGTTCCACGATGACTTCGGCCATACCACTGAGGAATGCAACTCGCTGAAGGACAACATCGAGGACCTCATCCGCCGAGGCTACCTAAAGCAATACTTGCTCGACCGTAGAACGGAGAGGGAAGAAAAAGAGAAAGCAACATCTGGAAAGCAACAAGAGCAAGCCTAGAGATGAGTCCATGAGACCGAGGGGCAAAAGAAGAAACCAATTCTGGTGGTGTTCGGAGGACAAAGGTCCGGCCACGCCAGCAAGAAACATTTAAGAGCTCTCTCCCACCGAGTCAACTTCAGCAATGTTGGGGAGAATAAGCCTACCCCCCCGAACATGACCTTCACTGCTGATGATTGCCTCGGGACCCAATACAAACATGACGACCCGTTGGTGATCGAAATGGATCTCAACAACCACAACATCCATAGAGTACTAGTCGATGGGGGAAGCGCCGTCAATATCATCTTCAGGAACTGTTTCGAGCAGCTCATCCTCGAAGAGGGAGAAGAGTCACTGACCAACGTCAGCTACCCCTTGATCGGATTCAACGGATCCGCAGCTATTCCCCGAGGAAATATCACCCTACCCGTCACAATCGGCCAAGGCCTAGCAGCAAGAAACGTCCGAGAGGAATTCTTGGTGATGGACTGTGACTCAGTATATAACGTCATCATGGGACGAACCATGATCCACAATGTAAGGTTATGATACATATGACAATTCATAAATCATGCGGAAAAACCATTTAGCCAGGAAAATATATTATTTACACATAATCATTTAGCATAGTTTAGATGCATACTCTTTGTTGCGTGCCTTCCCTAGCTGCGCCCGAACCGAACAAGAACAAGTCTTTAGGAATTCAAGTGTCGTCCCTCCGTAGATAGTCCACAGTACGTCCGGATCCGCCTTAAGATTGAGCAACTAGAATCGCCCTTAAGGTACTAAAAATTTCGGCACTTTTGAGCAAGGAATGTGTCTGAATTTTTTTCTCAAAAACTCACTTTGAATACTTGAAAAACTTATTATAAATTGTGAACCTAGGCCACATATTTATAGGGGTATGGAAAGAGAATTGGAATCGAATTAGGATACGAATTAATTAAATTAGAATCACAATAAAACTCTTATTTAATTAATTTATCAAATAGAATTAGGAATTTAATCATTAAACGAATCCTGTACGTTTTAGGTTTCGTATGTGAACACAAACACCCACGCACGCACAGCAGCCCACGAGGGGCGCCATGCGCGCGCGCGCACAGCCCGAGCATCGCAGCCCACGACTGCCGCAGCCTTGGGCGCGCGCTGGGCCTGCCTTGCGGTGGGCCTGGCGCAGCCTTGGGATGGCGTGTTGTGGCGCGCGTTTCCCTTGCTGGACGTGGGCCTGGCTTCTTGCTGGGCCTTCGTCTAGCAAGCTCGTCCGATGCTAATTCGTACGACGCGCTTCCGATTAATTTTCCGATTCCGGAATTTATTTCCGATACGAACAATATTTAACATTTCCGATTCCGGAATTAATTTCCGTTTCGAACAAATATTTAATATTTCCGTTTCCGGAATTATTTTCCGATTCCGATAATATTTCCGATTCAGACAATATTTCCGTTTCCGGCAATATTTCCGATTCCGACAATATTTCCATTTCCGATAATATTTTCCGGTACGTACCATGTTTCCGTTTCCGGCAACATCTACGACTTGGATAATATTAATATTTCCGATACGATCCATATTTCCGTTTCCGGCAATATCATCGTTTCCGGAGTATTCATTTCTTGCCTGTGACGATCTCAGCTCCCACTGAAACCAAGATCTGTCGATTCCGAATATCCATAGATGGAGTATTTAATGCCATTAAATACTTGATCCGTTTACGTACTATTTGTGTGACCCTACGGGTTCAGTCAATAGTAAGATGTGGATTAATATCATTAATTCCACTTGAACTGAAGCGGCCTCTAGCTAGGCATTCAGTTCACTTGATCTCACTGAATTATTAACTTGTTAATTAATACTGAACCGCATTTATTAGACTTAACATTGAATGCATACTTGGACCAAGGGCATTATTTCCTTCACACAAAATACAAGCAGTTCCATCCACAGACCATCAGATGATGATGTACGTCTCGGATGCAGGCTTCGCCGAGCGGATAAAGGGTGATCAAGAAGTGGCAAGGTCAACCTGTCACACGGCCATCCGAAAGCCGAGGCTATGAGATAGCCCTGAGGACGAGGACGAGAAGAGTTCTCCCTCAGGTGGAGAAAAAGATGCCAAGAGGAGAAAGGCGGGGCCGAGCAGCCTGGTAAAGCCCGCAGAAGTTGATGCTCGACCAGAAACCCTTTCCCCCGAATCAGACCAAGAGATGGAAGACATTCCCTTAGAGGATGAGTCAGACAGAAGTGTCCGAATAGGCAGAGGCCTAGGCTCGGGACTTCGAATAGAGTTGATCCAGTTGCTGAGGGATCACAAAGACATCTTCGCATGGTCGGCGGCTGACATGCCAGGGATAGATCCGAAGATGATCTGTCACAAGCTGAATGTCAGTCCCGAAGCTCGGCTAATCAAACAAAAAAAAAGAAACTACTCCTCGGAGAAAAACAAAGCTATCGCCGAAGAGGTGAAAAAGCTACAAGAGGCAGGCTTCATCGAGCCATGCATGTACCCCAAGTGGTTGGCCAATGTGGTCATGGTCAAAAAAGCGAATGGCTCATGGCGCATGTGCGTCGATTTTACTGATCTGAACCGAGCATGCCCAAAAGACTGCTATCCCCTCCCGAGGATAGATCAGCTAGTGGACTCAACCAGCGGCCATGCATTGCTAAGCTTCATGGACGCCTTTTCAGGGTACCACCAAGTGTTCATGCACCCCGACGATAGAGCGAAGACCGCCTTCATCACAAGTGCGGGAGTGTTCAACTACAGAATGATGCCCTTCGGATTGAAAAATGCCGGAGCCACCTACCAAAGACTAGTTGACCACGTCTTCGCCGACCAAAAGGGAAGGAACGTCGAGGTTTATGTGGACGATTCCATAGTAAAAAGCGTGAAGGAAGAGGATCACATCAAAGACTTGGCTGAGACCTTCGCCAACCTGAGGAAATATAACATGAAGCTGAACCCGAAGAAATGTGTCTTCGGGGTAAAGTCAGGGAAGTTCCTCGGATTCATGGTGAGCGAAAGGGGAATAGACGCGAACCCGGATAAGGTCCAGGCTGCGCTAGATTTTCCCGAACCGAAGACAAAGAGAGACGTGCAAAGGCTAATAGGCAGGTTAGCCGCACTGTCGAGGTTCATATCGAAAGCTTCGGATAAGGGGGCACCCTTCTTTAAAGCTCTCAAACCTAAGACCCTCCCAAGAGGAGAAGCAGAACCCATCAAAAAGAAAGGCGTCCCGAGGAAAGTGGACCCCGAGTTGACATGGGAACAAGAGCAAAGAGACGCATTCCAGCAACTAAGGGCTCACTTAGCTCAACTACCGACGCTAGCCAGGCCGAAGGAAGGGGAAAATCTGTACTTGTACGTCGCAGTCAGCTCCGGAACTGTAAGCGCAGTGCTCCTCCGAGAGGAGGAAAAGAAACAATAGCCAATCTATTTTACCAGCCGAACCCTGACAGACGCCGAAACTCGGTACCCACTCATTGAGAAAGTAGCATACGCGGTGGTGGTAGCAGCTCGGAAACCGAGACCCTATTTCGATTCCCATCAAAGAAATGATGCTTACCTCGTTCAAATGGAACTGAGCCATTTGAGTAGGGTGGTTCGCCTCCCGCCCAGGGACACGCCAAGTAGGGATGCCCCGAAGCATGTTCTCCCTAGAAGCGCTGGGGCCAATCATGGACTCGGGGTGCGCCTCGGGGTCCTCACCCAGAACAGAAGCACGAGCAAACCGAGCCATGGTGTCCCTCACCTTCCGAGGAACCCTCCGGATCGGCACGTCGAAGGAAGGGTAGGCCAGACGCTCCAACACCGAAGTAGATGTGGAGCCCAAAGTCTCGCGGAACTTCCTCTTCAGTCCGCGTTGAGGGCCAAGCTCCCCACCTTCGGGAACCTCAGAGTCAGCACCCTTGGCCGCCGAAGGATTACCTTCCTCAGCACCCGATGAGGTAAGGTCGACAACCACCTTCGGGGGATCTTGCTGACCTTCGGGGAAGCTTACTCTTGAGGCTCGGCGGTGGACCCATCTCTCCCTTCTGCCGAGCAAGATAGCGTTCGCCCGCTTCAGCTAAACTGGGATCCGCAGCAACAACCTACCGAATTCTCTCCCCAGTCAGATAAGGGCGACGACTCAAAAACTCGAGAACTTTGGGACTAGGAGTTACCTTCGACGAAGAAGCGAATCTCTTCTTCAACTTGGAAGGAGACCTCTCCTTTCTGTGCTTCTTAGGAGAAGCCTCTTTCTCCGAAGCTTTCCTCTTCTTTAGCTTCTTCGACTCCTACAAAACAAAAGGGTGGGGCGGATGAGCAACGACCAAAAGGCCGAAAAAGGCAAGAAGAGTGCGAATGTAAGATCGCTCACCTCGGGAGCGACGAAAGATGGAGGAGACGAAGCAGAGGAAATGACAGGCGTAGCAGCTGTTACCTCTGGTCCCTAAGAAAAATAGGCACCGAGGACAGGGTCAAAATCAAGACTACAAGAACCCACAGAGTCGAAGTCTAAACCAAATGAACGAAATAATCAGCGTTACCGGATCAGAGGTAGTTACCAATTCAGGAAGCACTGTCCGCCTCGGGACAGTTTCTCCAGGGTTCTGAGAATCCTTAGGGTCGGCCCGAACGTCTTCCAGATGCGCGAGAGAAAAACTCGAGAACTCGTGATCCTCGAGCTTCGGCTGGAGGATTCTGCGCCTTGAAATCGTAGGGAGGGCAACGAACGAGAACCTCTTCGCCGTTGAGCTGATAACCAAGCACCGTAGGGTCAACAGCCTTCTCGCCTTGATCTACACAAAAAGAAGAAATAAAAAAGATGAGATTCAAAGGGATAAAGAAAGGGGAGGCCAACACCCCAACTGAAGCTAGATCTCAGCAAAGAAAACCTCACCCCTGTCATATATCCTACTGAGACCAGCAGCAGCAAGGATGACCTCCCGTGTGATATAATGCAGGTTCGGAAGCCAATACATCGGCTCCCGAGCCGTCTTGGCTTTAAACCACTCCAGCTGCATGGCGTGGTCAGGATTCTCTCGATCAACAGGGCCAACCCGCGACATCGAAGGGTCCGGCTTCACGAACCACTTCGGCGGTGAGAAGTAGTGAGGATGCTTCGGATGGACGGGAACACAAACCAACAGCCATCGCTCTTTCCACCGTGGACCGAGGATACGTAAGGAAAAGCGGTCATATAAAGATCCTCACCTTTCCGTTTATTCTTGTTGTTGATGGCCCACCAACCAGCCTCGGCATTCGCGTGCCTCACGAGCTCATGCATCTCTTTGAAAACCTCGACTGACGGCTCGTAGCCAAGGTAATCGCACATCCAGCGATACCCCACAAGATGGCGCATGGACTTCGGGGTCAACTGACCCAATGAAACGTTGTACTCCTCCAGCACACGGGCGATGAACGGATCCAAGGGAAACCGAAGCGCGAAGTCGAAGTGGTGGAGATACACAGGAACGTATTCCGCCGGAGTACGAGTCACCCTCGCATTTTTCTGCTTCGGGAGCTCGCACCAATAGCCCAAGGCATGTTGAATGCCATATAAATCCTCGGCAAGCCGATGATACCTTCCTTTCTTGGCATCCACCAGCCACTTCCCATCAACTGCCACTCCATCAGGGCCAGCAATCTCGGACTTATCCTCGTAGAGGCTAGCAAGCCTCCCCAAGGGATCAGCCTCCTCCCACCGCCTCGGAAAGAGCGAGCGGATAGGAAAACGACCTGTCACGCCAGCCCCCTGACTTGACTCAGCACGAGCCTCATTCCCCAAATTCTCTTCGGCACCAGCCTCAGGAGATGCTGACCTCGGTCCTTCGGAAGCAACCCTATCCTCCTCCCCACTAGAGGAGGACACCACACCAGACTTCTTCTTCCATCTTCCCCCAGCCATGGCAAACATAGGGAACGCCGAAGATTCACAGAAAGGAGTAGAAACAGACAAAACCGAAAACGGAAAACAAATTACCTTCCCAGAAGCGGAAATTGCCGATGAAGTGAACGAAGTAACGTCCCGAAGAAAATTCGCAATGAATATGCAAAGATCTGAAGAAAACACCCAAAGAAATTGCCGGAATTATGAAGATATGAAAACGTTTGAGTGAATAAAGTTTGAAATGAAGAAAAAGATGCGGTATTTATAGGCCACGTCCTAAAAACCGCCCAACTTCCGCTCTCCACACTTGTCACTCATCCGCGAACCCGCATCATCTTCCCTTCGAAAAAAGAGAGGACCTTTGGACTTCCCACAGTTGGAAACCCACCCATTTAATGCAAAATGGGCCGGGTCTGGGGGGCATGTTGTTTGGGCTCCCAATTGAATACCAATTGGGCCATTAAGTCCAAAGCCCAAAGGCTCACAACAACAACATCAAACCCACTACAGTCCAAAAGGCTATTCAGCCACCAATCAAGGCCCAAGGCCCACTTGCAATAAATAACCTAAGGGCATTTATTGTACAAACACTATAAATAAGCCGTCATGGCTCACTTACCAAGGTACGTCCATTTCACGCCTTAAGACTACTCTTCTAGGGAATTTCTCTCTCTAGAATCCGAGCATTGTTCTTACTTAGGCATCGGAGGGGCTTTCCTCGGAAACACCCCCGAGGCTAGTAACTTATCTTTTGTGCAGATTGATTTGGACACAACACGTTCGAGCTAGCAGGATCTTCAACACACACAAAAGGGCCTTCATTCGAAGCCCATTGTTTCATCCACTTCAACACCGGAACACTACCTAATATTTTCTCCGTTTCGACATAATGGCTATACTTTATCTTTTCACAATCAACGATGTAAATATTTGAACTTAATACTAATATATTTAATTTTGTATTTGTAAAAAAAAAAAATATTACGTTGCCTGGGACTATATGTGCTTTCCCAAAGTTTCTGGTGGCCGGAACCTTAAACATATTCATACATGGAACAAGGCTGCTATCTCTAAGCTACTGTGGGCTTTAACCTTCAAGACAGACAAGCTATGGGTTCAATGGGTAGATACTTATTACATTAAGGGCAGAGAGGTCAGCACCTTAGCAACCCCTTATTCTGCTTCCTAGTTGCTAAAGAAAATCTTGCAGGATCAACTTCTGTTTAACCCCTTCTAGCTAGGGAATTTTGTTAATGTTCCCTGGAGAACGGCTCCGAATTTGTGTGCACTCACAAATCCGAATGGAGTTAGAGCATATGCCCAAAACCGAGAGCAATTTGAGAGAGAAAGAAATGTGTTTTAAAGAGTAACGATGCTTGTTATGATCTCTGTGTGTAACGAATGAGAAAGAGATTGATTAAATAATCAATCTCCGGGTATGACAACAGCCAAAAACAGGCAGAACTATAATTATGAAGATGTAACGGCTGTCATTAAGGCTAATTAAACCAATGGTTACGTAATCAATTACAGAATCTCGTAACAAGGTTTCAACCAAACATACCGGTAACAAAAAAAAAGGTAAGCCCCACAAAACCCACCCCGCACATCGCATCATTCCCAAGAGCCTAAGGCCCACAACCAGTGCCCCGAGCCCGAGTCGGCCGGCGTGCATGCGCGTGTGTGTGTGTTACATGTCCATCCATACCACTCTCACACTTTCTCAAAATAAGAGTTACACCCTCAACCCAATATATAAACAAAGAAGAAATGAGGAATTCTTTCAATATGGGACAAAAACACTATCCACATTTTTACACTCTTTTCTTTTGTATTTTCCAACGAGAATTTCCAACAATCCCCCACAGGTTCGAAAATGTGAAAAAGAAAGAAAAGAAAGAAATTGGTTTTGGACAAAACATAAAAACTGAATAAGTGTCAATGTTTTTCGACTTGAATTAACACTTCGTGACATTTGAGCTATGATCTCTTTCATACCAAGTGACTTTCATATTGAATTTGATAGAGAGTTAGAAACCCACCATTCAAAGCACGCAACTGAGTATGTCTGATATTCTGACTCTGCGAATAAAGGGACGTCTTATACTAGCCATACGTCCGACCTGGCCGGATATGCTCATATGTGCTATAAAGAATAGCTCATATCGCAATTCTCATAGGAAGCGGTCACACTTCCACACCTACGTAGGTGAATCTCATCAAGTGTGAGCTACCTTCACACCACCAAAAATTTGGATATGGGTTCATTAAGAGCTATATGCTCAATCTCTTTCTGATTGTAGCACGCACATGATAACATCTAGGGGATGGACAAAAATAAAAATTGTGCTTTCGAATTATATCATAAAGCCCATCCCTTCCAATGTTTCCAAAACTAATTTTCATTATAGGCCTTTTCGTTTACGGTTATGCTTTAATTTCATTCATTTCCGACTTTCCACAGTCTAGTGATATCACTCCACTTGACAATAATTCTTTGACGGCCTTATGCCTCAAACGAATATGTCTATCATTCCATTGTAAGCATTGTTGACTGCAACAATGATTGCAACCGAAAGAGATGGCTTACCTTACCGTGAAACATCTACAAGCACATTTCTCAATCATTTTGCCTCGTAACCTGCCAACTCAATAACAATAAGTTCATATTCTATATTAGTCATAGCATCCAGTGCAAGATTGCTTGCCAGATTTACGAGATACAGCTCCACCCCATAGGGTGAAGACATAACAACTATTGGAGTGAACTTTATAATTGTCAGATACCAAATAGGCATCACATGATCCATCCAACACTCTTGAAAATTTGGAGTAGTGCAAACTCCAATCCATGGTACTCACATGGAACCGAAACAATTATCTTATAGCATCCCAATAATCATTACTTGGGATATGATTGTACCTGCTCAATCCACTCACAGACTAATTAATGTCAAGCGTGGTGTAGTTCAGATGAAAATTAATGCTACCAAATCTTACATATTCAGATTGACAAACTAGATCACTTTAATCTTTAAGTGGATGTTTGGATCAAAATGAGTCTTAACTTGATGGACATCAAATGAGAAAAACGTTTTAAGCAAATATTCGTCTCAAACTTGTAATGTATTTGCCAAAATTTCGTCTCAACAATTTTGAGACGCCGTATTTTCGTCTCAAATCCCTCCCTAATTCATCATTCAGGGACAAATTTGGACTTTTTGGAGACGAAATTCCTCGTCCCTATAAAAAGATTATTTTGTAGTGAAAGAACAAAACCAATTACTCCTTGTACATATAAATGTGATGCAAGTTAGATTGATTATGCTTCAAAGGCAGGCTAATTAAAGTTGTATTTTCCTTCGAAGTTAACTAAGAACTCTCTCAATTTACTTCTTCAACTAAACTTCATCGTTCTTAATTAGTCTCTTAATTTTGTTACTAGCTTTATTTTTAGTAGAGATATTTGGCGCCTAAATTTGAATAAAACCAACTTACCAAGTATGAAATTATGTTAGAGTTTCGAATAACCCTAATCACAAGTCATTATTTTCAGTTGATTAATCATCTTAATGCTTCTTCTATGCTTTTAAGTCACATCAGTTCTTTGATACTATTGGTCTATTTAAGTTGCGGTCCAACTAACTTAAATTATGCAATTACTACAAAACTTATACAACATTATTATTCACACGTTTACAAGATCGAGTTTCCAAGCTGTTCATGTTGTGTTGATCATCCTGGTTCTTATTAGGTTTTCTTCATTCCTCCCACTTCCTAGTTCATATTCGTGGCGGATCTTGACCAAAATATTTCGAGAATTAAGGTTTGAAAGTTCAACATCTTCTGAATATAAAGGCATTCAATCGATATCACCTGCATACGCATATAGTGCAATAAATTTATTGTACACCAACATAAGTTTTAACCAATCTTTTATAATTTTTACCTAGTTTTTTGTACTCTCTCCCTCTCTTTTTGTTCTTTACATTTGGTATTTTCCACGCGTTTTAACGATTAATTAATTTGCATCGAGATTACTCAATTTTTTTATTCAAACAAGATAAATTACGTTTATTTATAATGTTTTCACTTTTATCAAAATTCTGATATTGAGAAATGAGAAATTTTTAATGTCCCAATGGAAAAGTGTGAGAGATTAAAGAACCAAATGAATTTAATTGGTTAAAATAATAATTGAACACAAATTTTGATAGAACACTGAGTCATTTATGTGATAATATAAAAAGACATGTAAAAAACATTTTGAAATACCCAAAAAGGAAAACGTAATGAACAAAAAGAGATGGAGGGAGTAACTTTTAATATGTTTTGGTTAACTTTTATGTTATAAAACAAAATTTGATATATAAACATTTTAAAGGTTAAATGTTCATTTTAATTTTTGGAATAAATCATTTTTATTAAAATGAAAAAACTTATCACTAAAAAATAGATAACTTTTACCCGCAAATTGGATTATACACCCGGGTGCACAGTGAGCACTGCGTATCCAGTGCAAAACGACGTAGTTTTAAGTATTATTTACAGTAATTTGAAAAAAATAAATTAGATATCCTTTTTTTTTAGCAAGGAAGTTGAATAGAATCTTTTTAAAATATTTTAGTTGGGAAGTTTTGAAAAAAAACGCATTAATATAAAATTATCTATGTTAAATTAGAGGATTTGATTTTCTATAAATTTGAACATGTTATCATTCCAAATTTGTTGTTAAAAGAAAACATATTTCTTATATTTTTTCATGTGTTTTGGTATTTACTTTTTCTTAATATTTTTCATGTGTTTTGGTATTTACTTTTCTAATTTTTATTTTTGTATGAGCATGAAGATGACGTACATTAGATTATAATGTAGGTAATTTTGTTATTATGTGTTCTTTGAGTTTGTGTTATAAGTTATTTGGATTGAATTATATGTTCTTTAGGTTTGAACCACATGTTCTATGGGTGTATATGCTTTATGGATGTATATGTTCTATGTAAATATATGTTCTATGAGTTTGAACTATAAGTTCTTTCTACTTTAGTCTGGAATGTTCTTCCACTTGTTTACGAATTCTTTGTTTTTATTCATGAAGTTGTTGATAAGTTTGAAGATTTGTTGATGTTTTTTTAAAAAAAATATGCTAAATTTATGGGATAAATTGTTATATTTTATCAATGTTCTTTGTATTTTCCTTTATGCTCTTCCTATTATCTATGTTCTTTATAATTATCCTTTATATTTTTTCATTTAAAAACAGGGTGCACGGTGATCATTGTACACCCGGGTGCATAAACCACATATTAAACTTTTACCTATATATATATAAGGTAACTTTTAAAAAAAATTTGAATTAACTTTTACTTCGATGTACATATTTATTATACACCACTTATAAATAAGATTTAGTGACTTAAAAAAATGGAAGTATTTGTATGTTGTATGTGGTTTGTAAACGCCAAATAAGGAGTCCTTTATCCACATAATAAAAAAATTTGAACTACTTCGTGATCAAGGGCCCATGTCTCATGGGCCAACATGCCTCATTCGAAGTATGTAGTTTGTAGGCAAATGAAAATATTTTATACTTTTTGTTAGAAATGATTTTTTCTAGAAATAAATAAGATGAATTAATTTTATTTTTTCATTAAGACAAATTTAATCTATTATTACATTCATTTCTAAAAGTTCTTTACGTTTTGAAATATGTTTCCAAAATATGAAAATTTTGACCGTAAATTCTCACTATTATTTATATCAAAATGTTATCATGTAAGATCTTGTTAGATTGGTCTCGATATATATTTTCATAATACCAACTTTTTATATTTTTTTCACATACAAAATTGGATATACTAGTGGTTAAATATTAAATTAGAGTTCGTGCAAATAATAAGCGTAATGAATATTAAAAAACGGAGGTAATAGTAAGGTATAATAAATATTTTATTGGGGACATCAAAAAAGTCAAACACATCGAGTGTGTCTTTGGAGTAGAATAGAGATACTCGAAGGTTAGATATGATATGATTCAAACTCACCTTCTCTTGATTTTCTAAACCCAATACCATGAGTTTGAGTAACATATTTAAATTTAATAATTTCTTAATTTCTTAATTGAACACAGAGTATGAATTTCACCTTTCTAAACCCATAGCTGATACCCTAACCTTTATGAATTATGAGCCAAACACCCTTGTCAATTCGTAGTTGATTGTCAAACAATGTCATAATTCATAAATAGAATAAAAAGTTACATTTTGGCTAAGAATAGTATGTTTGATGAAAGATTAATCAGATGTTAAGAGTTCAATTACTTAATTAATTTACATGGTTAGTTGGTTACACTAGAGTAAAATTTAATTACTTCTTGTAATGCAGCTTAGAAGAGTAATAGGCATCCAAAGGAACAACATCACAAAACAAAAATGGAAAGTTACAAAATAAGCAAAACCCAAATGTCAGAGGGCGAAGAAAGAGTCAGAGGAGAGCTAGAGATGGAGATGGACAAAGAAAAAGATTTAGAAGTAGAAATCAAAGAAGAAATATATCGCCTCGCACTACGCCTTCATCGCCTATACCAACACCAGAGAGACGAGCATATTTCTAGCAAAGCTCATCACGTCGACAATCACGACCACGACCACGACCATGACCATGATCACGACCACGACCACGACCACGACCATGATCACGACCACGACCACGATCACGACCACGACCACGCCAACAACAACAACAACAACAACAACAACAACAACAATAACAATAACAACAATAACATATACAACTTATACGGAGTATTTTTGGTAATGTCATAATCGTAAAATTTCACTGTATGATTTATTTACTATCTGTTTATTTGTACTGATGAATAAGTGGCTTGATCACGAATGGCTTTGTTTAGTTTTTCAAGCTTTTGTTGATTTTTTACAAAAATAAGTAAAACGTTATTTGTTTGTTTATTTTGTTTCATTTATTTTTATGTTATTACTAATTTTTTTTTTTTTTTGGTGTGTGTATGAGTCATAATTTAATCTGTCTATGAATGATTTAAAAGTTGTTTCTCTATATATAAAAGACTAGAGAGAAGTTGAGTACATATTTGGAATAAGTATCCATAAAGATAGATCGAAAAGGTTGATTGGACTTAGCCAAGAGACTACTAATTTAAACTACTTCTTCCATCTCCATTCTATCAATGTGGGATAATTCCCAACAACAAAACTCACCATATAAAAGACTACTCTAACAGGACCCAATAAAAGAGAGTCGGTTAGTCCACGTGTTCTAAGATGGAAAATGTTGCTTGAAAACAAAACATAAGTATCAGTAGTACGTATATATTGCTTTAAACATCCATATGAAAGTGGTAATTAGAACCTTCCTTTACCTTATTTTACAACACAAATTGCTATTATAACAATGGATTTTAGTCGTTTAAAGTTACATAAAATAATAATCAACCTATAGTTTGTTGAAGATGATTGGAGCGTCGAATTGAGGTTTAAGTGCTCCAATGGCGGATGGAGCATGAGCATAAGACGGCGAAAGTTCAAAAGAGAAACGTTGTAGAATCAAAGCTAATGTCATTTTGGCTTCAATCATGGCAAAATTTGATCCAATGCATATTCTTGGGCCCCACCCAAATGAGAAAAATGACATGTTCCCTTTCGTCGCCTTCGAGATTCCTTCACTAAACCTTTCTGGCTTAAATTCTTTAGCATCATCACCCCATAGTTTTTCATCTTGTTGTATAAGGAGTATTGGGAGGTTAACTAACACACCTGCAGGTAAGAAGACATCTCCGACTCTAATATCTTTGTTAACTGTACGGTTTAATTCTAAAACCGGGGGATATAACCTAAGTACCTCTTGTAGTATCATGTTAACCTACAAAGATAAAACAAGCTAAGATGTTAATTACTTATAAACATGCGTCTTAATTCAGTAGTACGTACTCCCTCCATTTTTTTGTTTGTGTTATGCTCAACTTTTATATTTTAATCAAAACATAATGATGTACATTGATATAGAAGTTAAAGGGTAATGAACTAATTAAGTATCCCATCATTAATAAATTAGGATGTTATGAACGTAAATAAATTAATTAAAAATATATAGAGAGTCATATAAGAATTTTATTTATTCATATAAAGTAAAATTAGGATCTCAATGTAAATAATAATAAAAAAAAATAAAA